>NC_081563.1:12221139-12457244 GCF_022355385.1 Mustela nigripes | reverse complement strand
GTAAAAATGGTGTAGCCACTTGGGGAAATAGTTTAGCAGTTTCTTAAAAAATTAAACATACAGCTACTATATGATCCAACAATCCCACTCTAGGTGTTTATGCTAGAGAAGTGAAAATGTATGTCCAATCAAAGACTTGTGAGTGAATGCTTCTAGAATTATTCCTGTAACCCCAAACTGGAAACGATGTCTATCAACTTGTGAATGAGTAGACAAAATACAGTAGATCCATATAATGGAATACTATTCAGCAATATGCTACTTCATGAATGAACCTCAAAAACAAAGTGAAAGCTCTTAGACACAAGAGACTACATATTACATGATTCCATTTTTATGACATGTTTTATGACACATTTATAGAGACAGAAAGTAGATTAGTAACTACTATCTGGGCCTTGGAGTAGGGTAGAAGTTTAAACATCATGAGGGATGTTATTGGCGGGATGAAAATGTTCTAAAACTGACTTATTATGATCATGGTTTTACCACTTGGTAAATTATTAAGAATCATTGAATTGTAACTTGGAAATATATTTTATGATTAGTAAAATATACTTCAGTTAAGTTGTTTGAAATATGTTAAGAGCAATAGGGAATGGCCTCTGATTCCAGTATTGTTCGAGAGACATGCAAACAAGAGTCCTCGTATGGCCAGAGTCAGCATATATTCTAAGTGTGATTTCTGTGTTCTGTACAACCATTACTGGAAGGTTTTTGTGGGGAGAGAGGGTATCTTTTTTTTATTTAAGAAAACTAAATTAAATTAATTAACATATAACGTATTATTGGTTTCTGAGGTAGAAGTCGGTGATTCATCAGTCCTATGTAGTACCCAGTGCTCAGTTCCTCATGTATGCTTGAGTATGCACCCATGGTTCTAGTGTGATTTGATCTGTTTTGCTTCAGACTTTAATATTTCACATCTATCAAGTGTTTATTTTCCTTTGTTTCCCCAGAAGGATAACGGGGTCTAGGGTATAGGAGTTGGCTAAGGGGATGGCTCTACTTCCGCATCAGTTTTACTCGGTTGTAAAGCTGGCTGCTTAAATAGCTAAGGGAATACAATAGCACATGCAGAGTCACCCAGGAATTTGTGCAAATTGTCTTTAGATGTTATTTTTTTAATAAACTAATAAGTTTGTAGATGGGTTTTTTTTTTTTTTAAAGATTTTACTTATTTATTTGACAGAGAGAGATCACAAGTAGGCAGAGAGCTAGGCAGAGAGAGAAGGGGAAGCAGGCTCCCCGCTGAGCAGGGAGCTCTTCTTTCTTAAAAGAATAACATCTTTGCCCTTCTTTAATTAATTAATTTATTTATTCATTTTCTCTGCTTTTGGAATTCTTGATTTTTTTCTTTTTGACAGTAGTATCTGACCATGACACTCTTTGGAAAATGTATACTTTACTAAAGAAAAATATTGAGAAGAGAAACGAAGTTATCAGGAAATCATTTTGCTTTTCTGTCTCAACTGTTTATTGATATATGACTCAAGTGAAATCACAACGTGGCGAAGATTATAGTAAATAACTTCTTGAATGCATTTCCAATAAAGATTTAAAAACTTCTTTTGATCTCATGCTGAACATTCTTGTTTGCTGCTTTCAGTGACACAAGAATACTGAAGTATTTAAGTTAGGATAGCTATATTTATCTTTTTTCTTCTTCAAAACCAATTATGATTTACTTTGTATTCTTCCAAGGGTTGGAGGGAAAGAGTGGGAACCTAAAGTGTGACTACAAAGAGCCTTGAGTGAAATTTTTGCACTCAACACAACAGGTTGTCTGTACATACTGGTGCTAGCAATCCTCCCGGCTTATGTCAGCAGTCCACTTTAGATTATAATTCCCCTGGGCAGGGTAGTGTAGGCTGCAAGGCACCTGGAGTTTTGCTGATATTAAATAAGCATTAGCTCTTGATTTTGTAGTGCATTACCACAAATAATAATGAAATTTTGTGGTTATTCTGTACTCACTTAGGTGAACATTTAGACCTTTATGCAGTGTGAAGTCCTACTTAGTAATTCACCATAACCTAGGATTTTAGAACTTACTTAAGAGTTAATGCTCTTGTATTCACTTAAAATATTTTGTATTAGTTTGCCTCAGGTAAGTCTAGTGTCATAAAGAAACAAATAACAAACTGGAATCTAAGAGAAACTAGCTCACCTAACAAAAAACAGTGGCTTATTAAAGCATACCTGAGGAAAGTCTGATTTTTACTTGATAGAACATACAAAAGAAAGTCTTGATGATTACAACAAAGATTTATTTAGTGTATATTATGTGCCAGTACATTAATTTTCTCAATGTTTCAAGTGAGGAAGCTGAGGCAGAGATGTAAATAACCCCCAAAACCAAAAAAAACACACTTGCCCAAAGAGCAATAAAGGGGCAAATCTGAATTTTGAACTTAGGCAGTCTGGTTCTACTCCATGTGTTTGACTAAAGAGTAGTAACACTCTACTGCCTTGCTGAGTAGATGATATTCTGCACCTGGTGCATTGTAGGTGTTCAGTAGATACCTAAAGAATGAAAAAATACCATACCAAATAATTAAGATCAGAGCTATTGGAAGTATACTGGGAAAGGAAAGACAGGGAACAATGATTTCAAGAATCTGATAGAAAATAATTTATTACTTAAAATTCTTTAATAAGACAATTTTTAATCAAGTGTGAGTATATAATAAAGACAATTTTCGTTTCAAATATTCAAAATTTACCTTCGATTCATTCTTATTAGAAAACTATTAGAGGCTGGATACTAAATTTTAAAAAAGGGTCATGAGATAGGGAAAATAGTGAATTTATAATGGGATTTTCAGGAAGAGAAAGGATGAAGAGAAAAGGAAGAACCAAGAAGATAACTCTATTGTATGTCCAGAGAGTAAGCAGTCTGGAGTAGAGTAGGCAACCGGGGGACTCTGAAGATAGATTATCAGGGAAAAAAGGAATTGATAGGTTTTTGAAATCCTTGAACATTTGAAATAAAACAATAAATATATGACATTTCTATCTGGACATTTGGATATAATTAAGAAAAACAATTAGAAAATGAATTAAAAAATTGATAGTTATTAAATTCAAGTAGAGAGGGAATTGTATACAAAGGAGTGAATAAAATCTTAATACACAATTTAGTCTGATAATGAATAAGTACAGAATAACAGTAATTTAAGGACTGATTAAGTTGGACAAAAATAAGATAAAATCACACTATAAGGATAGAGGGGAGAGAAGCAGATTTAGGGGCAGTTTTGAATATGTTAAATATTGATCTACTATAATTGAAAGTTAATAGATAATTTCTACAAGTGATAAATAAATAAGAATATATGCATCTTATTGAAAAATATGGATGAAAATATCAGAAGAAGCAAATGAAATAATCAGAAGTGTTTGATATTGAAACTAGGGAGTGTTGAGTATGAAGGAAAGGAGGCTGTCTTAGTTGGGTTGGGCTATTAGACAGAATAGCATAGACTAAGTGGATTATACACAAATGGCATTTATTTCTCACAGTTCTGGAGGCTAGGAAGTCCAAGATCAAGGCATTGGCAGATTTGGTGTTTGTTAAAGGCCTGCTTTCTAGCAGATCGATGAAGCTCTCTTATGGTGTTTTCAGTAGGAGGTAGGAAGGAGGAGTTCTTCGAAGTGTCTTTTAAAAGGGCTCCACCCTCATGACCCAATGACCTTTCAAAAGACCCCATCTCCTAATTTCATCATAGTGGGAGTTGGGATTTAACAGGTAATTGAGAGGGAGGGCACGAAACAGTCTGTGATGAAAAGGCATTTTTGTTGCCAGCGTATTATAAATATTTTCGCTTGAAAATTATAAATATCCATTACTTTAAAAACTAATAAAAATACAATAAATATAGATCTGTTGAGAATCAGTACTGGGCTGAAGAAGCTGATAATAAAGATTATGAAATATTGGGAACCTTTTAAAAAGGTCTAGAATTATATTCTTTGATACTATTTAAATTAGAGCAAAATCTCAATGTGCTTTGAGCAAAGCTCTATATCGCTATGGAAGCAGACTTTATTATGGGTTCTATGATCCTTGCCTCAGCTGTCTATGCTGGGTCAGTATTCCTGCTTTCTACTCATTCAGTCTAGGACTTTGGACAAGTGATCCAAAATATCTTTGAGCAGTCAACCTAGACTTTACCGCTGTGAAGCTTCCCTTGCCTCTTTTAGGTGTTCTTTATTTGGGGGCCTGCCTTACTATACTCTTACTAAGTCATCTGATCCATGTAATTTTATCCCAGCCAGGAGAAGGGAAGGTAAAGCATCCAAACCTACATGTAATAACTTGCCAGTACCCTGACAACTGATGGGAGTGCTTATGGCCGATTTTATAAAATAAATATTGATTTCTACCCCTAATGATTAGAATAATTAATTACAGTTATGTCCACCCCACACCATGCATCTCTTTCCTTATCCAACAAAGGCAGAAATGAGAAAGTACATAGGCTTTGGAGTCTGCTTAAGGTCAAACACTTACTAGCTATATGACTTTTCTAGATCGAGCTAAAAATCTTCAAGGCAACATAATTGATGAAATTAAATGAGGAAGTTTTGTAAAATACCAGGCACAAAATTTTAACTAGTATCATTATTATTAATACCATTATTGTTAGTAGTAGCAGTAGATAATCAGTAGTATTTTCATGTCAGGGCTTAAGGGGCAACTTGGCCTTTAGATATATTATTTTCATCTCAAGTGACAAAGTTAGAGCATCTTTTTTCTATTTGTCATTTTATCATCATAGCACTCATCTTTCAATTTGTGATAATAAACAAAACCCAATTTATTTATTTATTTTTAAAGATTTATTTAATTAAATAAGTAATTTAGAGAGAGTGAGCAAAGGGGGAAGCAGAGGGAGTGTGAGAGAGACAATCCCAAGAAGACTCTGTGCTGAGTGTGGAGCCCCACGAGGAGCATGATCCCACAACCCTGAGATCATGACCAGAGCCACCCAGGAGCCCCAGCAATAACCAATTTATTAATGACCTAAAAGATGTTAAATGACTCTCCAAATGTCTTCAAAATGTCTCTATTTTATGTTTGTCATGAAAACCTCCAGACAACTCTTCCTCCTACATTTCTATCCGTTTAGGATGAGAGGACAAAGGAGCCACTTTAATATGGAATCAAATTCATCAAACTCTTGGGGCACCTGGGTGGCTCAGTCAGTTAAGAATCTACCTTTGCTCAGGTCATGATCCCAGGGTCCTGGGATCCAGCCCCATGCTGGGCTCCCTCTCAGCAGGGAGCTGCTTCTCCCTTTCCCCACTGCTCATACTATCTCTCTGTCTCTCCCTCAAATAAATAAATAAAATCTTAAAAAAAAAAAACAACCCAACAGATTCTTTCTGTGCACCTAATATAAAGTCCCATCATATCCCATCCCTAAATGTTTCCTCTTCTTCCTGGTGTTGCCTTGGGGAAGATGTCATTGAAAGAAGTTATTACCTGTGCCTTTCAAGGTTTTTTGGTTTTTTGTAGTCCTGATTTGCCTAGTTATCCCATTCTTTCCATGAGAAGTCAACCTCTTCACATGCAATCGCTTGCTTTGGCATGGGTATAATATTGAGTTAGAGCCTTCCAATTCATCATGTGATAAATAACCATAGTCATCTGTGAGATTTTGATATTCTTTATTATTCCATAAAGATTTTAGTTTCAAGATGAAAATATTTCATGCTTGAGAATTTAGGCTTTTTCTTTCTTCTGAACTTTTTCTTTCTCTTAACTGTGTATATAATCTCTTAAACTTCTATGTGTTAAAGCAAGTTCAATGGGAGTACACACAATTATTTAAAATTTTACTTATGAAAAACCAGACTAGTGTCTAATCTTTTAAGATCTACAAATAGAAAAACTTGCATGAACAAATCCAAGGGAGATTATTTAGATGGTATATCTGATAGTTACTGTAAACACATACTAATTTATTTCCCAAATATTCAGAGCCTCTGATAATCTTTGAAACACATCTAATTCGAGTTAAAAAGGCATTTTAATACTACTTCCCAGCATCTACTTTTTTCTGCCTATGCATGAAAAACGTCTTTTGAGAAAAATGACTTTTGTTGAACTTTGCAGGAAAGTCAGTTTTATAGAGATGATGGTCACAGGTTAGATAATTCAGTTATTTTGATTTGTGAATTTGGATTGTCAGTAGGTCAGGAGTAAGCATTAATGAGGAGATAACATTGTTTAGATAGGCTGAGATCATTAGGTTTGATGGTGAATGCAGGTTCCATATAGCTTTGATGACAGGGCAAAAGGGATAAAATACATCATTCAGCACATTGAAGTTGGCTTTTTTAAAATTCAAAATTGAAAATTTAGAAAGTATTGCTCCAAATGTGCTAAACTGAGCATTTGTCTGATTTGATGAATGAGTGCAGGATTCCTTCACTCATTTTATTTTCTCAAAGAATTGGTTTTGTAAGAAATCAGTGACACTTGTTTCTTATTTCTATTTCCAATAAATGGTCAAGAGGGCAAATCAAACAGGTAATGAGTAACTCTATGTATTTAGTGCTCTGCTATGCTCAACAGCATATGTTCAAGGGTTCCCCTCTTTTCTTCATTTGGAAAGATAAAACATATAAATATGGAAATAAAGTAATAATATAAGATAAGTGCTAATTGACTGATAGAGAGAAAAAGTACTTTCAGGAACGAGGTCAGAGGAAGGAGAACTAATCTAAGTCTGGGGTGGTCAGTTATACCTTCATAGAATTGGCATCTGATGTGGACTTTGGTTTAGAATTTTGATGAGTAGAAAGAAGGGGAAAAATATTTTTGGTGAAGGAAAAATATAAGTAGAACAAATTGGCTGGAGGATGCAGATTTATTTAAAGGAGTAGTAGAAGATAAGGTTTATGGCTGGGACGGGTTTTCAGTGCTACATTGAAGAGTTGAACATTTTGGGGGTATGCAAGTTGTTATACGGAGGATGATGTCATGTAACCATAGTGAGAAGTCTAAGAGGGGCTGGGGAATCTCAAAGAAAGAGAGATGTACTAGGGTGCTCTTTTTGGTAGTTTAGGATGGAGCTTGATGTGAGGTTCTGATCTTGAATAGTAGCAGTGGGAAGGAATAAGAAGTTTCTAAGTAAGAGCCCTGCCGAGGCTTTTGGGGTGGGGGTGGAGGTATGGGAGGAGGTGAAAAAGGAGGATTTATTAGAATATTGAAGTTGAGTAACCAGGGAAATGATGGAAGTGTGGAAGCTGAATGAATTACTAAGGAAAAGAAAAGTTTGTTCTTAGCTTTATGAATCTATGGTGAAGGTGAGTCTTTTTATGAAGAAAGATCTGATTGGCAATGAATGACATTAGAGCTTGGAAGAGACTACACTAATATTTTCAGAACTTGGATGAATAATATTTTAAATAATGTGATTCATATCATGTTTAAATGCCTGAATGGCTTCCTATTACACTTGTAATAAATTTCAAGCCGTATAATGAAATAATAATAATAATAATAAATAATAATAAATTTCAAGCCGTATAATGCCCCTGCCTCCTTTCTTACCACTCCAGCTTTTGCTCTCTGCATTCCAGTAACATTGATCTCCCTTTTCGTCCTTGAACATGCCAACTCTTTCTTATCTCTGAACCTTTTCATACTACTTGTCCCATTTTTCCTCTAGCCCTTCTTATGGCTCTCTTTCTCTTCTTTCAGGATTTAGTTGACAGGTCACCTCTTTAGAAATATCTTCTTTGGACCCCTTCCTAAGGTAACCAATTCCTTCTTTATCTAACCCCCTTCCTGCCTCACAGTTAGTCTTTGTCATATCACCATGTTTATGTTTATTTTTTATAGTACTTAACAGAGTCTGAAACTATCACAGAGCTGCAGAGTTACAAAGATTATTAAATAAGAAGACTGAAAATGTTTGTGCTTGAATTGAGAGACACATGTATACTCAAATCAGTAATCTGAGGTAGACTATGAGAAGTGACTCAGTAGGAAGAATGTTAATCTATGGCAGGAGGGATGTAGCTGGGATTTAGATGGCATACATGGAAGGAATTTCTATTTCTTGTCCTGGGTGATATTAACTTTAAAATAATTCATTTATTATTATTTTTTTTATTTATTAATTTTTTATTTTTTATAAACATATATTTTTATCCCCAGGGGTACAGGTCTGTGAATCACCAGGTTTACACACTTCACAGCACTCACCCAAGCACATACCCTCCCCAATGTCCATAATCCCACCCCCTTCTCCCAAACCCCCTCCCCCCAGCAACCCTCAGTTTTGTGAGATTAAGAGTCACTTATGGTTTGTCTCCCTCCCAATCCCATCTTGTTTCATTGATTCTTCTCCTACCCACTTAAGCCCCCATGTTGCATCACCACTTCCTCATATCAGGGAGATCATATGATAGTTGTCTTTCTCTGCTTGACTTATTTCGCTAAGCATGATACGCTCTAGTTCCATCCATGTTGTCGCAAATGGCAAGATTTCATTTCTTTTGATGGCTGCATAGTATGCCATTGTGTATATATACCACATCTTCTTGATCCATTCATCTGTTGATGGACATCTAGGTTCTTTCCATAGTTTGGCTATTGTGGACATTGCTGCTATAAACATTCAGGTGCACGTGCCCCTTTGGATCACTACGTTTGTATCTTTAGGGTAAATACCCAGTAGTGCAATTGCTGGGTCATAGGGCAGTTCTATTTTCAACATTTTGAGGAACCTCTATGCTGTTTTCCAGAGTGGCTGCACCAGCTTGCATTCCCACCAACAGTGTAGGAGGGTTCCCCTTTCTCTGCAAACATCTGGTTTATATGATTTTCTGTATCTTTGTATAATTATACAATAAAAATTATTACAAGTGATTGGGAAAACAAATGCAATGCTATAGTAGCAATTGGAAAGAAGACTACTTCCAGCTGTGGTGGTTGGAAAGAGGTCCTGGAGAGAGTGAAGTTTGGGCTGCAATGAACTTTGTGGACAAATGGAATTCCTTTAAGATGAGATGTGAGAGAGCGTTCTTGGCAGAGAGGAAGGAATAAATAAACTCTCAGAAATGGGAAAACCTGAAGTGTGTTTAGAGAATGGCAGTAGCTTAAATACGGTTCCTTGCAGTTGTCTTTGATGGAGGGGTGGGAAGCAGGAGTTGGAAAGATAGAGAGGGAGCATGGGGAATGTAAGGGACAATTTCTGGTAATTACTGAATATTCCTAACTCACAGTAGTCATCTTATAAATATTTTTTGAATAAATAAATTCCCTGTTAGACAGTACACAATCAGCTTAGTACCTAGGCTGATCTGAGTTTCCCTCTTGAGCAGAGAGAGTTGTCATATATTTCAGCCCACCACTGATGCATAGCAAGTGCCTGCAGAAAAGAGAAAGGAACAAATTTAAAATCAATGAGCAGCTGTTTATGCAAAGGACGGTAAAAATTGGGAGCTGTTAAAGACAAGATAAGTGTTATACATTAATTTCATTGGTAAAATTTTTCTTAAATTTTAAAATGTTTATATGTTTCATTATAAATCAGGAAGTGAGATAACTTGGAAATAAAGAACTTGGAAATAAAGAATCAGTGAATATTGAAATCAGAGACATCTGGGTGCATGGAAGAAGAAAAGTTTTGGGTAAAATTTGGATGGAATAAATTTGAAGTGAAGTGAACAGTTGAGTGAAATGGGAATTAGTGAGTGAGTGTCTGGTTGAGTAAGAAGAGTGCACAACTCCAGTATGGAAAAATAAAATACATTTGAATTAAACAGACTGAATTTTGAATCTTCTTCATCCAATGATTTGGGTAAGACACTTAACATTATTGAACTTCAGGTCACAAGGTTGTTAAGTTTAATGAAACATGGGATATAAAATATCTGGCACAATACCTAGTATCTTGTGGTTCTCAATAAGTATTGGTAACCCTCCACCATTTCTTCCACCTTCCCTTAGTATCATAACTACTGAGCTTCCACACTAAAGTTCCGTTAGTAAAATGCAGAACATTTTGATTCACAAAGTCAGATAGAATTTACTTCCTGGATATCCACCCTGGTGCCTGGATGTCTTTTCGTATTTGATCTGCGTAAAGACCAAATTCCATCTGGAGTTTATAAAACATCTTTCACTTGTCATTTTCAAACAGATTTTCTGCATGTGTCTACTACATGGCTTGAAAGCTGTAAGGAGGAATAAAATGGTGTAAATGGATTCCGAGGTGGTATATAGAGTTCCCCATTGCAATGAACAGGTTTTTGTTATTAAAATCACCAAAGCTTATAATGAAAATTACCAAATGGACTTTCCACAAAGAAGGAATAGTATGATTTTTATTAATATACTCAATTTCCTCATTTTTACTAACAGAATGAACTCAACATTCTTAGTATGAAAATTATGTTTCTTCCTTTCTGATTGAGGCTTTTGTTTCACCCTTATACATTTTTCAACTTTATTATTTACAAACTGTGTTTCATATTCTGTTCTAAATTTCACAGCTTCCATTAACCATGTATTGAGTAGTGAAGGTACTAATTCAAACTTGTCTCTGTGATTCAACATTCCTGTTTTCTTTCCACAACATGATGCTTTTTTTCCTTTTGTGTTCTCTACTAGATGCCTTTTTCTAATATACTCTCTGTACCTTCCCATATCTGTGCTTTTGTTCACAATATTCCCCCTGCCTAGAGCAGTTTTGTTCTTGCCTATTGTTCTATTTCTTTCGTAGCTCAAATGATATCTTTTCAGTGAAGCCTTTTATGATGCTTCCAGTTGGAATTTCAGTTCCTTTCTCTGTACTCCTGAAGTTCTATGGACTTTTATTATAGCACAGTATCCAACTTTGTTCTATTAGAGTTAATGACAGAGGTAGTAATTCATTCTTCTGAATATAAATTTTCCTCTTTTTAAAAGATTTTATTTATTTATTTGACACAGAGAAAGAGACAACAAGAGAGGGAATACAAGGAGGAAGAGTGGGAGAAGGAGAAGCAGGCTTCCCGCTGAGCAGGGATCCCAATGAGGGGCTCAATTGCAGGACTCTCGGATCATGACCTGAGCCAAAGGTAGAGGTTTAATGACTGAGACACCCGGGCACCCTCCCTTTTCTTTAATAATATGTAGAACTAATTTTTACCTGGGTTCATGACAGTCTGAAATCAAGCAATATTCTCAGCCAATATTCTCAAATAGAAATGGTCATATGAGTAAACTGTGGTTATTGGAATGCAAGTGGGAGTGTCATGTCACGTGCATTAAAGGAATCCTTAATGTGGGGGTGCTTGTCCCTCACCCCCTCCTGTTGACTGCAGTGTATCTCTCATCTCTGGAAATCAGACAGCTATATTGGTCCATCAGTTAAGATATGCTGAGAAAAAAGTAGGAACAGGGGAACAGCTTAGGTCCTTGATAATCATAAAACTATCTTACTAGTTATGGTCTATAGCTAGATTTCTTTTATGTATGAGAGAAGCTTCTATTTGTTTAGTTCATTTTAGTTTAGGGTTTCTGTTATTTGAATCTGAGTATGGTTTTCGTTGGTATAATTTTTATTATTCCTAGTCAGCCTCTCTTCTCCACCCCAATCTACCTTCCTCTCTCTGTTATGTTCAAGAGCTGAGGTTAGGAGCCATCTTTCATTCAATTTTCTAATTTGAATGAAACTATGTTAGAGGGTTAGACATTCATTCATTTATTCAATGTATTACTATATGTCAGGGACTGTGCTAAGCAAGAACAATTCAACCACACTCCCTGTCCTAGCAGAGCTCAAAATCTAATTGGGAAGACAGATTCTGAACAAGCAATGTTAATAGTGAATCTCAACATTTAAAAACATTTTTTTTAAGATTTTATTTATTTATTTGACAGACAGAAATCACAAGTAGGCAGAGAGGCAGGCATAGGGAGAGGGAGAGGCAGGCTCCCTGCTGAACAGAGAGCCTGATGCTGGGCTCGATCCCAGGACCCTGGGATCATGACCTGAGCTGAAGGCAGAGGCTTTATCCCACTGAGCCACCCAGGTGCCCCATGAATCTCAACATTTGCTCCACTTTATTTTTACTAGGATATTTAAAAGCTCCCGAGAACCATGTCACTCCTCTACCTCCTATCTATTAAACGAGAATCTCAGGTGATGGGGTCTGGACATCCATGTTTTAGGAGTTTACCATGTGATTTTAATGTACATTGAAACTAAGAGCCATTGAGTTAAATCAGCAGGAAAGCACAGCAATGACTTTGACCTAATTATTGTAACTACCATGTAAGAACTGTATCAATTTTCTGTCATTGCCATAACAAATTACCAAGAGACTTGGGTGTTGGTAATTTCAATGACTTAAAATAACAGAAAAAATTTTCCCTTACA
Organism: Mustela nigripes; assembly: GCF_022355385.1. Lineage (NCBI taxonomy): Eukaryota > Metazoa > Chordata > Mammalia > Carnivora > Mustelidae > Mustela > Mustela nigripes. The sequence goes on along the minus strand of NC_081563.1, from coordinate 12,444,855 downwards.
GTTCTGGTGACCAGGCTTCTGAAATGTAAGCAGGGCCACACTACACTCCCTCTGGAGACTCTAAGGAGGAATCGTCCCTTGCTTCTAGCTTGTGGGGTTTGAAGAGTTCCTGGGTATCTTTGGCTTGTGGCCACATCACCCTATCGTCATGCCTCTATCTTCGTATCTATCATGTCCTCTTTCTCTTAGTAGGACACATGTCATTGCCATTAGGGACCACCCAGATAATCCAGGATGATTTCCTCATTTCAAGATCCTTAACATAAATCTTCAAAACCATTTTTTAAGTGAAGTAACACTCAAAGATTTTAGGAATTAGGGCAAGGTCATATTTTTCTGGAGTGACGACCATTCAACCCACTGCAAGGATCTGCTGTATACCAGGCACCAAAATAGCTTTCATGTGTTTATTCAAGTTTAATCCCAATACCAGATCCATGAGGTAACATTATCTAAATTTTACAGATCTCAAAATTCAGACTACTTAATTTTGTCCTTTTGATACTCTTTTTGGGTCCAATTTTTTTTTTTTTAAGATTTTTATTTATTTAATTGGCAGACAGAGATCACAAGTAGGCAGAGAGGCAGGCAGAGAAAGAGGAGGAAGCAGGCTCCCTGCTGAGCAGAGAGCCCGATGCGGGCCTCGATACCAGGACCCCTGGAATCATGACCTGAGGCGAAGGCAGAGGCTTTAACCCACTGAGCCACCCAGGCGCCCCCAATTTTTGGTTTTAAAAAAGAAGTTTACTATTAAAAAAGTCAATGTTATTCATGGAAGCGTTATGTAGTATGCTGGGTAAAAGATCAGCCTTTAAAAAGTGTTTGTATTTCTAGAATAATGTTGGTACTATTACACAAAGTGGGAAGTCTTGATGCATTTATTTTTGGGGGTGGAGGGGTGGAGGGGTAGTGGTTAATGACAATGCAGGAGATGTTTATACAATTAATTTTTCTTTAGTTATTGATATATTCTAGGTATTCCTCTTTTGAGTAAACATACAGAAATGTTTCTTATCAACTTGTGATTGTTTTCATTTTTGAAAAGCAAATAAGAAGATCACTGCTAAATGTTTCTCTTCTAGCTTGAGAAAATGGAAGAACCTTCTCATTGTACCTCAGTGTCTATTCTCTTTGATATTTAAGGCAGGCCTAAAAATATCTGTTTTGATGCTTTAATTTCTTTCATTGTGATTTCTTCCCAACAATGAAAACTGTTTACTTTGCACTGTATGCAGACAAATATGTAGATACTTGTAGATGTAATGTTTTCATTTTACTTTCTAAATTTTAATATCTAAAGATGATAGTTGATATTTCAGAAAGAACATGCGTTTTAGGATGAGACAGGTCTTATGTATCTTTTAATCCTACTCCAAGCACTTTCTAAAGAGGGGAAATAATACCTTCCTTGTAGGGCTGTGTAGTGAGATTATGTACATAAAAATACCTCACACAGTTGATACTTAGCAAATGTTAGTTACTCTCCCTCTGTATTTCTTTCTTTAAAGTGTTGATAATATTGGCTAATTTTGAATTGCCAGTAGAGACCATTTTTTTGCTCCATTCATAAGGAGACCTTGATTATTTGCATTAAAATCTATGATTCAATTTAAAAAGTATGTTGATAGAAAAGGTAAGAAATTATTATTATTAAATATAAAGATGACTATAAAAATTATTTTTATAATATGATCTCAAGGAACTCCATTGATTATTATGTAAGTAATTCTTAATGCATTTGTAATAGTGGTGACCTATGAATCTTTAACCCAAGCATCTCTCTACAGGTAAAAAACCTAAAAAAATTGCTATTTTATTAAGTTCACAAATTCAACACTTTAGAAAACCTTTGTCTCTTAGAAAATTTTACATATTTAGATGTACACAATAAATGATCTGGCTTATTATTTCAGAGAAAGATCAGAAAGGATAGAAACTAATTAAGAAGAATCATTAAAATAAAAAACACCCTTACATACCCAATAGCATATGAAAGAATGAAAATAAAAGCTTGGTACCTAATTAAAACTCATTCACTCTAATTATGTTTTAAACAGTACATAATTAAAATATGCTTACATTTAGTGTTCTGTTTTCTCAAAGTAAAATATGTTTTAAATAGGAAGTAAATAAAAATTTTGTTGGGCTGTTTTACTAAAGTGACTGCTCCAAGTCTAAAATTTTTTAGTGGGATGCCGAAGTGGCTCAGCTGGTTAAGCAACTGCTTTCAGCTCAAGTCATGTTAGTAAGGTTCTGGGATCAAGTCCCACATTTGGCTCCTTGCTCATCATGGAGCTTGCTTTTCCCTCTGCCGGCCACTCTCCCTGCCTGTGTGCGTGCGCTCTCTCTAACTGATTTAAATTTTTTTTTTAAATTTTTTTGGTAACTAAAGTACAGTTCGATTGGATTTTTAAAATACATAGCTTTCATTTAAAACAACCATGTAAATCTAATACCTCCCTCTGGGTTTGTTTATGAGATGTTTTAGATAGATGGACACTTTGGTTCTATGCTTTACAGTGAATCCATTATGGATTTGATGGCAATGGCCTCTCTCTCTCTAAAGTTTAGGTTTCTGGTTGTATATACCATCTGTGAAAATTTACCTGAGTGCCTCAAAATGCCCTAGGAGAGGACTGGCCTTCATAAGAATGTAAAATATATATTAACTTTTTGTTTTGCCACTTTCCCTGTTTATGCCATTTCTTTGAGCACACTCCTTTTTTTTTTTTTACTTATTTTATTTAAATTCGATTAGTTACCATATAGTGTATCATTAGTGTCAGATGTAGAGCTAAATAATTCATCAATTGCATACAATACTCAGGGCTGATGGTGTCATGTGCCCTCTTTAATGTCCATAACCCAGTTACATCATATATCTCCCCTCCAGCAACACTTAGTTTGTTTCTAATAGTTAAGAATCTCTTATGGTTTGTCTCCCTCTCTGATTTTGTCTTATTTTATTTATTTATTTAATTTATTTTTCCCTCTCTTCCCCTATGATCCTCTGTTATCTTTCTTAAATTTCACATATGAGTGAAACTGTATGATAATTGTCTTCCTCTGATTGACTTGAGCATAATACTCTCCAGTTCCATCCACATTTATGTAAATGGTAAGATCTCACCCTTTTTGATGCCTGAGTAATATTCCAGCAAATATAATATGATTATTATATATTATGTAAATGTATATATACATATATTTTTTTTACACACACACACACATACACACACATACTTATACACACACCATATCTTTTTTTTATATCTGTTGATTGACATTTGGGCTCTCTCCATAGTTTGGCTATTGTGGATATTGCTACTGTAAACATTGGAGTGCAGGGGTCCCTTTGGATCACTATATTTCTATCTTTGGGGTAAATACCTAGTAGTGCAATTTCTGGGTCATAAGGTAGCCCTATTTTTAGCTTCTTGAGGAACTTCTATACTGCTTCCTAGAGTAGCTATACCAGCTTGTATTCTTACCAAAGTGTAAGAGTGTTCCTCTTTTTCTGCATCCTTGCCAGCATATGTTGTTTCCTGACTTGTTAATTTTAGCCAATCTGACTGCTGAGCACACTTTTTTTCTTTTCCTCAGGCTACCGGTGTTCTGTGGCCAGCCCATCTTTTCTTGTCCCTGTGAGAAATGATTTACTCTTTTCTTTTTTCTTTTTATTCTTAAGACTATTTATTTGAGAGAGAGAGAGAAAAGAGAGAGAGTATAAACTGGGGTAGGGCATAGGGACAAGCACATTCCCTGGTGAGTGAGGAGCACACTGATCAATGGCAGGACTCTGAGATCAAGACCTGAGTTGAAGACAGACACTTAATTGACTGACTCACACCCAAGCATTCCTAAGCTAGAGAGCTTTAACTAAATACTTCAGGGGTCTCTTTGAAGGGCAAAGGGGGTTGCTGACAGAGATGGATTTCTGGTTTATCAACCTGCTCCAATCAAAATAACTTAGCTGCTGTCTGCTTTACGTCTTGTGCTTCTTGTGCTTTACTCCCTGTAAGATTTTGTTTAAAGAAAGATTTTAGCTGTTAAAGAGAAAGTTTTAAGCTATATTAATAAGACTCTGACTTCCATTGTGAAAATTTTTTTTAAAGATTTTATTTATTTGACAGAGAGAGATTACAAGTAGGCAGAGAGGCAGGCAGAGAGAGAGAGGAGGAAGCAGGCTCCCTGCCTAGCAGAGAGCCCAATGCGGGACTCGATCCCAGGACCCTGAGATCATGACCTGAGCTGAGGCAGAGGCTTAACCCACTGAGCCACCCCGGCAGCCCCTGTTGTGAAAAATTTTTGATAGAAAAATTAAAAAAAAATAATACAGTGAACATCCATATGTCATCCTTCAAGATTCAACAACAAACATTTTAGTCTCTTTGTAGAATCGTTTCAGAGAAAATTGTACATCTAAACAGTTCATCATGTGTTCTCACTTAGTCAAAATACTATTATTGCACCTAGAAAATTCTTAATTCTCCTATCTTACTTAGTGCTTAGTACATATTTAAAATTTTCCCAGCTATTCCCAAATGGCTATTATAACTAGGTTTTTGTTGTTGTTGTTTAAGATTTTATCTATTTATTGCGGATAGAGAGTGAGCACAAGTTTGGCAGGGTGGGGATGGGGGGCGGACAAAGGCAGAGGGAGAAGCAGATTCCCTGCTGAGCAGGGAGACCAACGTGGGGCTCCATCTTAGGACCCCAGGATCATGACTTAAGCTAAAGGCAGATGCTTAACCACCTAGTCACTCAGGTGCCCCTATAGCAGACTTTTTTGAATGCGAAGTCTACCAAATTTCTCGTCAAATTTTGGGTTATGTCCCTTTAGTGTGGAATATCATATCTCTCCCACACAAAATTTTATTTTTCATGACACTGAATTATTGAAGAGACTAGATCAGTTGCCTGGAAAGTAGAATGTATGCATTTAGGCTTGTCTGTTTATTTCCTATGATGTCCTTTAACTTGTTTCTTTATTCCCTGTATTTTCTATAACTGTAGATTAGGTTTAAAGTTTCAGTTAAATTCAATTAATCATTTTTGGCAGAGTTCTTCCCAAGTATACTGATCATATCAGGAGATATAAAATGTCACTATTAATAACTTAGATTTGATTATTTGGTTAAGGTGATAATCACAAGATCTTTCTATTGTAAAAGTAAGTTTTCCCTTTTGCAATTATTAGCTAATCTGAAGTGAGAAACTTCAGTATTGTGTGAATATTCTGCTTCCCATAAACTTTCCATGTAATGGTTTTAGCTTCCATTGATGATCCTTCACTGAATAATTTCTTCTAGTTACATTTTAAAACTATCATTCCATCTGTATTTATTACATATTGTTTTTCTGTAAAAAAAAAGTGTTTTCGTTAATCAATGACAATGGAATATTGTTCATCTTTAAAAAGTAATGTAAATGCTTAATTCTTTCCCTCCAGTTACCAATTTTCAGAGTAAAGAGAATAAAAGTTACTTCCGATGGAAGCAAGGGATTTCTTTTTTTCCTTCCTTTGTTCCTTCTTTTCCCTTCTCACTTTTTCATTTTTTAAATGTGTATCATATTGTTCTCATGGATTTTTATTTATTCAATACATTACAATTAACTACAGTTACTGATTTCGAGGCACAAGTTATCCTCTAATCTGCTCATCAGTAAAGAAAAACAAAACTGGAGGCATCATAATTCCAACTTCAAGTTATGTTACAAAGCTGTAGTCACCAAGACACTATGGTACTGGCACAAAAGCAGACAAATAGATCAGTGGAACAGAACAGAAAACCCAGAAATGGACCCACAACTATATGGTTAACTAAACCATAACTAAACCTTCCTGAAAAGCAGGAAGGACTCTCCAGGGTGGGGGGGGGGGAAGGTTGTCTCTTCCACAAGTAGTGTTGGGAAAACTGGACAGCAACACACAGAAGAATGAAACTGGACCACTTTCTTACACCATACCTGAAAATAAATTCAAAATGGATGAAAGAGTTATATGCAAGGCAGGAAACCATCAAAATCCTAAAGAACACAGGCAGCTCTTTGACCTTGGCCATAGCAAATTTTTACTAAACAGGTCTCCAGAGGCAAGGGAAACAAAAGCAAAAATGAACTACTGGGGTTTTATTAAGATAAAAAGCTTCTTCACAGGGTGCCTGGGTGGCTCAAAAGGTGGCTCAACTGAGCTGCCTTCAGCTCAGTTCATGATCCCAGGATCCTGGGATCGAGACCTGATGGTGCTCTCTGTTCAGCACTGAGCCTACTTCTCCTTCTCCCTGTGCCTGCCTCTCTGCCAACTTGTGCCTTCTCTCTCTCTCTCTCTCTCTCTCTGTCAAATAAATAAGTAAGTAAAATCTTAAGGAAAAAAAAAAACTTCATAGCAAAGGAAACAATCAACAAAACTAAAAGGCAGCCTATGGGATGAGAGAAGATATTTGCAAATGACATATCTGATAAAGGGTTTGTATCAAAAATCTATAAAGAACTTATTAAACTCAACACCCCCAAACCACAAAATCCAGTTAAAACATGTGCAGAAAACATGAACAGACATTTCTCCAAAGAAAACATCCAGATGGCCAACAGACACATGAAAAGATGCTCAACATTACTCATCATCAAGGAAATACAAATTGAAACCATGATGAAATAGCACCTCACACCTGTCAGAATGGCTAAAATTAACAACACAGGAAACAACAGATGTTGGTGAGGATGTGGAGAATGGAAACCCTCTTACACTGTTGGTGGGAATGCAAGCTGGTGCAGCCACTCTGGAGAACAATGTGGAGATTTCTCCAAAAGTTAAAAATAGAACACCCCGTTAATCCAGCAGTTGCACCACTAGATATTTACCCAAAAGATACAAAAGTACTGATTCAAAGGAACACGTACACCCTGATGTTTATAGCAGCATTTTTTAAAAAATGGTATAATGGAGCTTATAATTAAGTGTTAGTGTTTTATACAGAATCATTTTTCCCAGGGGAGAGGTACAAATCAGTTTTTTAAACTTTGGAACATAAAGAAGAGGAGGTTGGCTGCCTGTGGGAGATACTGTTTGGAATGCCAGCCAGCTGAAGTCAAGCCCCCTGGAGAGAATGTTGTTCAAGGCGCTTGAATATTGCTTATCAAGATGAAAGATCAACACTTAGACTTAAACTGAGGGGTGCAATGAGGAGTGGGTATAGTAACATTATCCGTGGTAGCTGAAGTATGGAAAGAACCCAAATGTCCACTGACTGATGAATGGATAAAGAAGATATGAGTGAATGGAATATTACTAATCCATCAAAAAGAATGAAATCTTTCCATTTGCAACAGTGTAAATGGAGCTAGAGTGTGTTATGCTAACTGAAATAAGTCAGAGAAAGAGAAAAGCCATATGATTTCACTCATATGTGGAATTTAAGAAACAAAACTGATAGACATAAGGGAAGGGGAGAAAAAGAGAGGGAAGCAAATCATAAGAGACTCTTAACTATGGAGAACAAATTGAGGGTTGATGGAGGGAGGTGAGTGGGGAATAGGCTAGACGGTGATAGTATTAAGGACGGCACTGCGATGAGCACTGAGTATTGTATGCTAAGTGATGGATCACTAAATTCTACTCCTGAAACCAATATTACACTATACATTAACTAACTAGAATTTAAATAAAATATTAAAAAAAAGGAGATTGCTATGATGGGCTGTCATGCTATATTTGGGCTGTCATGCTATATTTGAACATGATTTTGCAAATAAGTGTTGGGAATTTAAGTTAAAACTTAAGATTTAAGTTTTTAAGATGAACTTAAATTTAAAATATAAGTTAAAACTGAGAAAGTTGTTCAAGATACATTATTTTTCAGTCAACCTCCAGGCTTCAAGAAAAATGGTAAGTATGTCTTCCTTAAATGTATTAATAGCTAAAAACGATTATCTTCCCTCTGCATTCAAAGGTATATAGTCTCAGGGTTTTTGTCTTTGTTACTATAATTCAGAATGCCTTAGGTTATAATAGGTTTAATTGAAGTGAAACAAAATCTTGAACTCTTTGTTTGAATAAAAATTCTGTATTTATGGTATCTTTGTGACATGTATATATAAAAGAGAGGAAAGGGAATTCCAAAAGTGCTCTTCCAGCTAAAAAAAGAAACCTTACAACTATTTATACTTTCAGGAAACAAGAATGCTAATTTGGGTATTATTATAAGGGCAAATAATCATTGAAATGTTGAAAAATGATCAGAATTGAAAGTCTGGAGCATTAATAGGTTGTGTTTCTCAGGGCAGAACAATAATCTCTAAAGTACCGGTGTTCTAAAGACCCCTTTGTATAAATAACACTTTGAAGGACAGTTTCAATAACCTAACACAGAACAGATTACACTTTTTAACATGTATTTCATAGGAATACAAGATCAACACTTCTGTAGATACTGTTTTCTATTCACCATTTTATCAGAACTATCTATATGAGGTAGAATTATACATACATATATGTATGTGTGTATATATATGTATATATATATATTTTTTTTCCCCTACAACTGTAGAGAGAGAGACATTTTATCCTTTCCATATTTCTGAAATTTCTTACCAGCATTTTGGAGTACATGCAATTTCAAATCTTAGCACTGTGATATCAACACATAGCACCAAGAGGACAGAGAAAAATTGGCCTAAGAATATTACAATTTAAAATGTCAAAAGGAGGAGCGCCTGGGTGGCTCAGTGGGTTAAGCCTCTGTCTTCAGCTCAGGTCATGATCTCAGGATCCTGGGATCAAGCCCCACATCAGGCTCTCTGCTTAGCAGGGAACCTGCTTCACCCTCTCTCTGCCTGCCTCTCTGCCTACTTGTGATTCTCTCTTTGTCAAATAAATAAATTAAAAATCTTTTAAAAAAATAAATAAAATGTCAAAAGGAAAAGGCAAAGAAAATTTATACAAAGGGAACAATGAGATGTCTAATGTTTTATATGCACAGTTCTTTTCTTTGTTGATTGTGATCAACATTCCCTCAAAGTTGGATCTGTGTAATCTCTCCTAAATACCTTATTGCAGCACAATGCTCAGTATCCCAGCAAGTATGTTTGTTATGCATCCTTTTAAGGCTGCGTTGCTTGTAGCATTTCATAAGCAGTCCTTCTACATGTAAATGAACACTACCCTGTTTATTTTATTTTGTATTTCTTATTTCCCTACAAGGCCACCCGCTGATATAAGTAAGTTCTGAGCCTCCAAGCAGTGTGACTTGCCAACTTTCTTTTGTATGGGACTTGATAAATCATGGATCACTTTAAATGGACTAGGAATACAGTTGGAGAGCTCCTTAGGAGGACTGAAAATATCCATCCTTTGATGGCTGATGTGAAATTCCAAGTCATTCTCTCAGGGGTGACCAGGTTAGAGAAGCAGTCCTGGTATTTCTCTGTTGTTTTAAAAGGTTGGTTGGGTTCTTGAGCTCTCCAATAGAGCAGGAAACTCTGTAGGATGAGTATGTTGTTCTCTGAGATCATTTTGCCTCAGCTCTTTCGCAAGGAGGATGAAACTCCCTTGTGGATCTTTGGAGGCTAAAGAATTGCAAAGTTTTAAAACTTCGAGTTTTGTAGAGAAACAAAGTTGAGATAAACATTACATTTTATTGCAACATTGGATATAGTTACTAATGCTGGTTTTCAAAAACAATTTCTTCATTTTTTTTTCAAAAAATAGTTCAGAGACAACAGTCACTAAGCATAAGTCAGTCACTCCTGCTTTGTTTGGGGCTAAGTGGGAAACTACTAATTCTGCAAATATTAATTCATTCCTCTATTGTGGACAGACAGTTTAGGAAAGGAAATATTCCCCTACAGAAGGAGGACTGTCACCTTCGTTGAAAGACACTGTTGTCACAGAGATTTCTTTTTCAGTGCTACATGCCACGGAGAGCAGACCCAGCATCTAGGAACGTTTAAGGAATGTGTTGTTGCTGTATCTTTGCCATAGAAATAGAAAGAGTAGCAGTAACTAGGTACAGGTATAGTAACTGTGGTACAGTTCCACATTGTGTGATACAGTTCTGGAAAGAAAGTTCTTTCTTTCGTACACTTGATGCTCAGTGATCAAGTTAATAAGGTAAGATGAGAGGGTACAGTCGCTAAAAGTTTTTAGAGTGCTCCCTGAAACACCCTGCTACTTTTGGTTTTTAGAAGCATTTGTAAATTGAGGCTTTTACACTGATAGGAGAGAGGGGTTAACAATCCTGCTCAGGCCCTTTATTGTGTGACAGTTCCCAAGTAAGGATGTCTTTTTTAATGAGAGAGGAGTCAAATCAGTTCTTGGAAGAAACAGGTAAGAACAATAGTTGGGATTAAATCTCTTTTCTCCCTTTCTCCCTTTCTTTCTTTCTTTCTTTCTTTCTTTCTTTCTTTCTTTCTTTCTCTCTCTCTTTCTTTCTTTCTTTCTTTCCTCCTTTCCTCCTTCCTTCCTTCTTTCCTTCCTCTTTCTCTTCTTTCTTTCCTTCCTTCCTTCCTTCTTTTCTAAACAATAGAATGCTGAAGTGATGTGATACATGAAAACTAAAGTAGGACTTGTTAGGGAAAAATAGTTACCAGCATGGCACTCCTTTTAATGAATATGTAGGTTGAATGCTCCTTCCTTGGATAGTGATGGTCTTATATAGACTAATTTTGGAATTTTCGAACAACTTTGATACAAGTGTTGAATTTCTATTTAGCATTAGTTTTGGGTTGCCAGATTTCTAAAGGGTCTCACACCTCTATAAGTTGCTTTATATTGTTTGTTATCTTGGGTCTCTACTCAACTGAATAAAATGGAGTTGGTTCCTTTGTCTAGAGAGAAAAAAACTGATTAGTAGCAAGAAACCTATTACCGTTGGAGGCTTAAATCTAAGACAGGTCTTGATGCTTGACTATATACGAAGAGTCAGCAGGATGTGATGAAAACCTTTCAGTGACATTCTAGTGATATCATTTCCTAAAACCTTGAGTGAACTCAGTTATGTTTTGATGTGATAACATTCTTTGTTCAGGGCTACTGGTAGAGATTCTTGTATTGTGAATGGAATATCTTCATATGACTTATTAGCGTTTTGCAATAATAAAGCACAATTTAATGAAGTATTTAAAGGTTTTTCCCATGAGTGGTCTCTAGGAAAGTCATCAGAAGTACCATAGAGGATTCATTAATAATTTATGTGTGATGTTCCTAGTCCTCTTTTTACTGTAGAGCACATGTTCCTAAAGACTTTGAACAGTGCATCTGATCACTTCAGTTCTGTGTCTGCACAAACTTTAGTCAGTTTATGTTTTCAAGATTCACTTTAATATTCTGCTACCCATGGTTGTGGAGAATAAAATCATGGATGAATCTAGGACTTCACACACTTCCTTTACAATCTATCTTCAAGCTGCATCCCCTGACAACTTTTTCAAATTTTTAAAAAAATATTTTATTTACTTATTTGACAGACAGAGAGAGATCACAAGTAGGCAGAGAGGCAGGCAGAGAGAGAGAGGGAAACAGGCTTCCTGCTGAGCAGAGAACCAATGCAGGGCTTGATCCCAGGACCCTGAGATCATGAGATCATGACATGAGCCGAAGACAGAAGTTTAACCCACTGAACCACTCAGGCAACCCCCCATCCCTAACAACTTTTTTTTTTTTTTTTAATATTTTATTTATTTATTTGACAGACAGAGATCACAAGTAGGCAGAGAGGCAGGCAGAGAGAGAGGAAGGGAAGCAGGCTCCCTGCCGAGCAGAGAGCCAGATGCGGGGCTGTTCCCTGAACCCTGGGATCTGGCCTGAGCCGAAGGCAGAGGCTTTAACCCACTGAGCCATCCAGGTGCCCCCCCCACCCCCCCGCCCCCCAACAACTTTTAATAGCAAGTAATCCAACCACGGGACAAGGTCCTTTAGAAGTATCTTGCTGATAGTCTTTATGTCAGCTCTTTCACACTGTAAAAATACACATATAATAACAAAATTGGTTGCACAGGAACATTAAAAAATGTGAACAAAATCAATTACTTTCAAAGGAAAGTTAAGCCTGCTTCTTTGTTTTTAGAACTTTCTTACAACGAATACCTAAGAAATAGGACAGATTTCATAATGCATTCAAGCAATGCTGGAAAAATTTGGACCATACTAACTATGATAAATATTCTTAACATTCTTTTTTGTATTTGTATCCATACACATGAATTACGGAGCAAAAGGAGAGAGTCTTTGTCTTACTAAGTGGCTGTGAAGTGCTAAAAATAATCTATAGGTAAGGACTGCCTGGGTGGCTCAGTGGGTTAAGCCTCTGCCTTCAGCTCAGGTCATGATCTCAGGATCCTGGGATGGAGTCCCACATTAGGCTCTCGCTAGGCAGGGGGGCTGCTCCTTCCTCTCTCTCTCTACTTGTGATCTCTCTCTGTCAAATAAATAAAATCTTTTTGTTTTTTAAAAAAATCTATACGTAAAAGACCTTGAGTGCATTAGCTTTAAAAATCAATGCTGTAAAGATCATACACACACACACAATTAAAGATTATATTATATATTATAATCTTATTTATTATATATAAATAAATATATAAATTATATAATATAAAGTTTAATTTTCTCTCTTATTTATATATATAATATACATATTCAATATTCTGACCTTATTTTGAATGACAATATCCAGATGAGTTGACAAAGTGGAACTGTTAGTTGTCAAAGATAAAATTTTCTGAGAATAGAGAATAACCACTGCTCTAGTTGCAAAATTAGTTAGAAAAGACACGTTTTCTAACAACCAAGGAGAAGCAAAGATTGCTCTGTGAAACTAATGAAAACTTAAGCCTTGACGTCTCTCAGCCCTGTGTGGAATGTAAAAACCTTAAAATATTTCAGCTGCTTTAGAACTGAGCAGTCATTATTTTTACAATTGTTCATACAGTCTTGAGCTACCACCAATGCACAATAATGGGCAAGAGTAAATGTGAGTGAACCTTTGAGAGGTAAGAGAAACACTCTGGGGAACATAAAGTGTTCTCCTCGTTGGACAACCTGCTCAGAGGGCAAAGAGGAAATTTTGCTAATTCATATGCAATCATTTATTAACTCCTAGCCAGAGACTGGTTTTATTTCTTCAGAGCTACAGGTTTTCTTTTCTTATTACACAAAAAATTTAAAATTAATTTTAATATAAATTAAATTGAATTATACACATGTATACAATGCAATCATATTAAATACTATATTTAAATGATATGATTTGAGCTTCAACACAATTATTTTATCAAGCACTTTTTAAAGAAAATATTTATCATGTTTCGATTTTGCCATCTTGGCTTCAGTGTTACAGAGAATGAACATGTTCCTACATTGCAAAGACTACACATAGGGATTGCATGGTAGCTCTTCATACTCCTCCTTTTTCTCATATTTACTTTCTATAGTTCCTTTGTCCTTATATCTTTTTCATTTATTTCCACTTTTTTTGTTTTCTTTATGACACTGATTTGCTTTTAAATTCCTCACACAGATACAAAAATTACAAGCACTAATTGCAAAATAATTAAAAATAATTAAATAAAACAGCATGTTTTGTGTTGGAAATCTGAATTGTTTTACCTTATCTTATAACCAATTCTACAACATTAAAAAAAAATCTGTGTGTTGACAATGTAGCTGTTTTTCTGTTGTAATAAATTTCAGGATTAAGTTCTATTTTTCTTATTGATTTAATATCTGTGAACATTGATTTTAAATACTAGATATTAGAGTCCTTATAAAAGAAATATATATGTGATTATTAAAAAATGGATGTCTTGTGCTTGCTTCGGCAGCACATATACTAAAATGGGAATGATATAGAGATTAGTATGGCCGTCATGCAAAGATGACATGCAAATTTGTGAAGCAGTCCATATTTTAAAAAAAATGTATGCCCTGACTTATGAATCTTAAAGTGAAATTAAATTCTCCAAATGGTCTATGATAAATCATTAATATAATCAAGGGAAACAATCTTAAGAAATGTATTATTGAAAATATATTCCCCAAAACACAATATACCATGTATGTTTGTCTTATTAATTTAAATATTATGACACACATTTCATTTTCCAGCTCTTAGTTTTATTTTTATTTATTTATTTATTTTTAATTTTTTATAAACATATAATATATTTTTATCCCCAGGGGTACAGGTCTGTGAATCACCAGGTTTACACACTTCATAGCACTCACCAAAGCACATACCCTCCCCCATGTCCATAACCCCACCCCCCTTCTCCAAGCCTCCTCCCCCCAGCAACCCTCAGTTTGTTTTGTAAGATTAAGAGTCACTTATGGTTTGTCTCCCTCCCAATCCCATCTTGTATCATTTATTCTTCTCCTACCCACTTAAGCCCCCATGCTGCATCACCACTTCCTCATACCACGGAGATCATATGATAGTTGTCTTTCTCCACTTGACTTATTTCGCTAAGAATGATACGCTCTAGTTCCATCCATGTTGTCGCAAATGGCAAGATTTCATTTCTTTTGATGGCTGCATAGTATGCCATTGTGTATATATACCACATCTTCTTGATCCATTCATCTGTTGATGGACATCTAGGTTCTTTCCACAGTTTGGCTATTGTGAACATTGCTGCTATAAACATTCGGGTGCACGTGCCCCATTGGATCACTACGTTTGTATCTTTAGGGTAAATACCCAGTAGTGCTATTGCTGGGTCATAGGGCAGTTCTATTTTCAACATTTTGAGGAACCTCCATGCTGTTTTCCAGAGTGGTTGCACCAGCTTGCATTCTCACCAACAGTGTAGGAGGGTTCCCCTTTCTCCGCATCCTCACCAGCATCTGTCATTTCCTGACTTGTTAATTTTAGCCATTCTGACTGGTGTGAGGTGGTATCTCATTGTGGTTTTGATTTGTATTTCCCTGATGCCAAGTGATATGGAGCACTTTTTCATGTGTCTGTTGGCCATCTGGGTGTCTTCTTTGCAGAAATGTCTGTTCATGGCCTCTGCCCATTTCTTGATTGGATTATTTGTTTTCTGGGTGTTGCGTTAGCTAAGTTCTTTATAGATTTTGGACACTAGTCCTTTATCTGATATGTTGTTTGCAAATATCTTCTCCCATTCTGTCAGTTTCTTTTGGTTTTGTTAACTGTTTCCTTTGCTGTGCAAAAGTTTTGATCTTGATAAAATCCCAATAGTTCATTTTTGCCCTTGCTTCCCTTGCCTTTGGCGATGTTCCTAGGAAGATGTTGCTGCCGCTGAGGTCGAAGAGGTTGCTGCCTGTGTTCTCCTCAAGGATTTTGATGGATTCCTTTCTCACATTGATGTCCTTCATCCATTTTGAGTCTATTTTTGTGTGTGGTGTAAGGAAATGGTCCAATTTCATTTTTCTGCATGTGACTGTCCAATTTTCCCAACACCATTTATTGAAGAGACTGTCTTTTTTCCATTGGTCATTCTTTCCTGCTTTGTCGAAGATTAGTTGACCATAGAGTTGAGGGTCTATTTCTGGGCTCTCTATTCTGTTCCATTGATCTATGTGTCTGTTTTTGTGCCAGTACCATGCTGTCTTGATGATGACAGCTTTGTAATAGAGCTTGAAGTCTGGAATTGTGATGCCACCAACTTTGGCTTTCCTTTTCAATATCCCTTTGGCTATTCGAGGTCTTTTCTGGTTCCATATAAATTTTAGAATTATTTGTTCCATTTCTTTGAAAAAGATGAATGGTACTTTGATAGGAATTGCATTAAGTGTGTAGATTGCTTTAGGCAGCATAGACATTTTCACAACATTTATTCTTCCAATCCAGGAGCATGGAACATTTTTCCATTTCTTTGTGTCTTCCTCAATTTCTTTCATGAGTACTTTATAGTTTTCTGAGTATAGATTCTTAGCCTCTTTGGTTAGGTTTATTCCTAGGTATCTTATGGTTTGGGGTGCTATTGTAAATGGGATGGACTCTTTAATTTCTCTTTCTTCTGTCTTGTTGTTGGTGTAGAGAAATGCAACTGATTTCTGTGCATTGATTTTATATCCTGACACTTATATCCTGAATTCCTGTACAAGTTCTAGCAGTTTTGGAGTGGAGTTTTTGGGTTTTCCAAAAGTATCATATCATCTGCCAAGAGTGATAGTTTGACTTCTTCTTTGCCGATTTGGATGCCTTTAATTTCCTTTTGTTCTCTGATTGCTGAGGCTAGAACTTCTAGTACTATGTTGAATAGCAGTGGTGATAATGGACATCCCTGCCATGTTCCTGACCTTAGCGGAAAAACTTTAAGTTTTTCTCCAAGGAGAATGACATTTGCAGTGGATTTTTCATAAATGCCTTTAATAATATTGAGGTATGTGCCCTCTATCCCTACACTTTGAAAAGTTTTGATCAGGAAGGGATGCGGTACTTTGTCAAATGCTTTTTCAACATCTACTGAGAGTATCCTATGGTTCTTGTTCTTTCTTTTATTGATGTGTTGTATCACATTGATTGATTTGCGGATGTTGAACCAAACTTGCAGCCCTGGAATAAATCCCACTTGGTCGTGGTGAATAATCCTTTTAATGTACTGTTGCATTCTATTGGCTAGTATTTTGGTGAGAATTTTTGCATCTGTGTTCACCAAGGATATTGGTCTATAGCTCTCTTTTTTGATGGGATCCTTGTCTGGTTTTGGGATCAAGATGATGCTGGCCTAATAAAATGAGTTTGGAAGTTTTCCTTCCATTTCTATTTTTTGGAACAGTTTCTGGAGAATAGGAATTAGTTATTCTTTAAATGTTTGGTAGAATTCCCCCGGGAAGCCATCTGCCCCTGGGCTTTTGTTTGTTTGGAGATTTTTGATGACCGTTTCAATCTCCTTACTGGTTATGGGTCTGTTCAGGCTTTCTATTTCTTCCTGGTTCAGTTGTGGTAGTTTATATGTTTCTAGGAATGCATCCATTTCTTCCAGATTGTCAAATTTGTTGGCATAGAGTTGTTCATAGTATGTTCTTATAATGGTTTGTATTTCTTTGGTGTTAGTTGTGATCTCTCCTCTTTCATTCATGATTTTATTTATTTGGGTCCTTTCTCTTTTCTTTTTGATAAGTCTGGTGAAGGGTTTATCAATTTTATTAATTCTTTCAAAGAACCAGCTCCTAGTTTCATTGATTTGTTCTATTGTTTTTTTGGTTTCTATTTCATTGATTTCTGCTCTGATCTTCATGATTTCTCTTCTCCTGCTGGGTTTACGGTTTCTTTCTTGTTCTTTCTCCAGCTCCTTTAGGTGTAGGGTTAGGTTGTGTACCTGAGACCTTTCTTGTTTCTTGAGGAAGGCTTGTACCGCTATATATTTTCCTCTCAGGACTGCCTTTGTTGTGTCCCACATATTTTGAACTGTTGTATTTTTATTATCATTTGTTTCCATGATTTTTTTCAATTCTTCTTTAATTTCCCGGTTAACCCATTCATTCTTTAGAAGAATGCTGTTTAGTCTCCATGTATTTGGGTTCTTTCCAAACTTCCTTTTGTGGTTGAGTTCTAGCTTCAGAGCCTTGTGGTCTGAAAATATGCAGGGAATGATCCCAATCTTTTGATACCGGTTGAGTCCTGATTTAGGACCAAGGATGTAATCTATTCTGGAGAATGTTTCATGTGCACTAGAGAAGAATGTGTATTCTGTTGCTTTGGGATGAAATGTTCTGAGTATATCTGTGATGTCCATCTGGTCCAGTGTGTCATTTAAGGCATTTATTTCCTTGTTGATCTTTTGCTTGGATGATCTGTCCATTTCAGTGAGGGGAGTGTTAAAGTCCCCTTATATTATTGTATTACTGTTGATGTGTTTCTTTGATTTTGTTATTAATTGGTTTATATAGTTGGCTGCTCCCACGTTGGGGGAATAGATATTTAAAATTGTTAGATCTTCTTATTGGACAGACCCTTTGAGTATGATATAGTGTCCTTCCTCATCTCTTATTATAGTATTTGGCTTAAAATCTAATTGATCTGATATAATGATTCCTACTCCTGCTTTCTTCTGATGTCCATTAGCATGGTAAATTCTTTTCCACCCCCTCACTTTAAATCTGGAGGTGTCTTTGGGCTTAAAATGAGTTTCTTGTAGGCAACATATAGATGGGTTTTGTTTTTTTATCCATTCTGATACCCTGTGTCTTTTGATTGGGACATTTAGCCCATTAACATTCAGGGTAACTATTGAGAGATATGAATTTAGTGCCATTGTATTGCCTGTAAGGTGACTGTTACTGTATATTGTCTCTGTTCCTTTCTGATCTACCACTTGTAGGCTCTCTCTTTGCTTAGAGGACCCCTTTCAATATTTCCTGTAGAGCTGGTTTGGTGTTTTGCAAATTATATCAGTTTTTGTTTGTCCTGGAAGCTTTTAATCTCTCCTTCTATTTTCAATGATAGCCTAGTTGGATATAGTATTCTTGGCTGCATGTTTTTCTCGTTTAGTGCTCTGAAAATATCATGCCAGCTCTTCTGGCCTACCAGGTCTCTGTGGATAAGTCTGCTGCCAATCTAATATTTTTACCATTGTATGTTACAGACTTCTTTTCCTGGGCTGCTTTCAGGATTTTCTCTTTGTCACTAAGACTTGTAAATTTTACTATTAGGTGACGGGGTGTGGGCCTATTCTTATTGATTTTGAGGGGCATTCTCTGAACCTCCTGAATTTTGATGCTTGTTCCCTTTGCCATATTGGGGAAATTCTCTCCAATAATTCTCTCCAGTATACTTTCTGCTCCCCTCTCTCTTTCTTCTTCTGGAATCCCAATTATTCTAATGTTGTTTCATCTTATGGTGTCACTTATCTCTCGAATTCTCCCCTCGTGGTCCAGTAGCTGTTTGTCCCTCTTTTGCTCAGCTTCTTTATTCTCTGTCATTTGGTCTTCTATATCGTTAATTCTTTCTTCTGCCTCATTTATCCTAGCAGTGAGAGCCTCCATTTTTGATTGCACCTCATTAATAGCTTTTTTGATTTCAACTTGGTTAGATTTTAGTTCTTTTATTTCTCCAGAAGGGGCTTTTATATCTCCTGAGAGGGTTTCTCTAATATCTTCCATGCCTTTTTCGAGCCCAGCTAGAACCTTGAGAATTGTCATTCTGAACTCTAGATCTGACATATTACCAATGTCTGTATTGATTAGGTCCCTAACCTTCAGTACTGCCTCTTGTTCTTTTTTTTTTTGTTGTGAATTTTTCAGTCTTGTCATTTTATCCAGATAAGAGTATATGAAGGAGCAAGTAAAATGCTAAAAGGGTGGCAACAACCCCAGGAAAATATGTTTTAACCAAATTAGAAGAGATCCCAAATCGTGAGGGGGGAGAAAGGGGATAAAAGAGCTTCAGAAAGAAAGAAAGAAAGAAAGAAAAAAGAAAAGAAAAGGAAAGAATTAAAAAAAGAAAATGAATAAAGAAAAGTATAAAAAAGAAAGAAATATATATATTAGATAAACTAGTTAAAAAACGTTAAAAAAGAAAAGGGTAAAAGTTAAAAAAATTTAGCAGAAGAGAAAAAAAATGAAAAAGAAAAAAAAATTAACTGCAAGACTAAAGAATCACAGGGAGAAAGCCATGAGTTTGGTGCTTTGCTTTCTCCTCCTCTGGAATTCTGCTGCTCTCCTTGGTGTTGAAACTGCACTCCTTGGTAGGTGAACTTGGTCTTGCCTGGATTTCTTGTTGATCTTCTGGGGGAGGGGCCTGTTGTAGTGATTCTCTAGTGTCTTTGCCCCAGGCGGAATTGCACTGCCCTTACCAGGGGCCGGGCTGAGTAATCCGCTCCGGTTTGCTTTCAGGAGCTTTTGTTCCCTGAGCGCTTTCCGTGGAGTTTTGGAGGTCAGGAATACAAATGGCAGCCTCCTGGTCTCCGGCCTGGAGGAGCCTGATAGCCCGGGGCCCCACTCCTCAGTGCGCCCTCAGAGAACAGCGCCCAGTAACTCCTGTCTGGCTGACCTCTGGCCGCGCTCTGAGCTCACCGAGCCTGCAACCGGATCAAGGTCACCCCGAGCTGCAAGCTCAGTGTTGGCTCTGTCTCTGTAGCCGGCTTTCCCGTTCCAATACCCGCAAGCTCTGCGACACTCAGACACCCCTGATCCTTCTGTGACCCTGTGGGACCTGAGGCCACGCTGACCCCGCGTGGGCTTTGCCCCAGTTTAGCCTCTGGAGCAATGTCCTTCAGTGGAACATGTGCTCTGTTGCTCTGCCGCTTGCCGGGAGCCAGCCCCTCCCCCCGGGGTCTATCTTCCCGTCGCTTTGGATTCACTTCTCTGCCATTCTCTGCCAGTCCTACCTTTCAGAGTGTGGTTGTTTTTTTGTTTCTAGAATTGCTGTTCTTCTTTTCGGTCTGCCGATGGATTTGCAGGTGTTTGCAATCTTTAGATAAGCTATCTAGCTGATCTCCTGCTAGCTGAAGTAGTCTCAGCCTGCTACTTCTCCGCCATCTTGACTCCTCCTCCCCAGCTCTTAGTTTTATTAATACAGGATATGGCTGAGTGTTCCTTTTTTACAATTAAGTTTTTGGGTTATTAGATGACTAGTAGATGAATTCTTATATCTGAAAGATACCTCAAATATTCTCTGGGGTTTAATTTTCTAATTTTTGGATAAAGAGATTTAGGTTCAAGTCAATTTATTTAAAGTCATCATATAACAAATTAATAAGAGAGTCAAGATTGGAAAGTGAACTTCTCAGGGTATTTGTTCAATGTCATCTGGAGGGGTAGAAACCAGAAAGCCCTCCAAATAGGAGAAGTAGGCCCCAGCCCACATAGATTCAGATCAAGGCTCAGAACTTTGGGTTGGCCCACTCTGCTGGTCCCAGAAACTGGAGAGGGATTTAAAGAATTTCCAAGCAGGTACTCTAAGGAGAAGGGTCCTATAGAGTTGTGGGGCCAAGGCAGGGGTTCTGTTTGCATGGATTTAAAGACAATATTGCTCCCATGGCACTTGGAGAACCATATTTAAGCAAACAATGACACAGTTAATAAAAGCTTACACAAAGTGCAGTGGGAACTTGAAGAAAGAAACAGCTTATTTTGTCTGATAAAAGAATAGGAAGGCTTCTTGAATGGTGTATGATTTGAGGAGGGTCTTCAAAGATGAGTAGGACTTTTTTAGGTTTTCCAATTAGAAAGAGCACATCTGTGAAATTCTAGTTATGTTAATAGACTTTGTCTTAATCATTTGGACCACTACAACAAATTACCATAGACTGAGTGGCTTATAAACAAAAGAAATGTGTTTCTCATAGTTGTAGAGGCTGGGAAGTCCAAGATCAAGCTATCAGTAGGTTTGGTATCTGGTGAGGTGACCCCAGTTCTTAGTTCATAGATAGCAGTCTTCTCACTATGTCCTCACATGACCGAAAGATAAGGGAGCCCTCTGAGGTCTCCTTTACAAGGGAACTAATCCCATTCATGAAGGCTTTGCCCTCAGGACCTAATGACTTTCTCAAATCCCCATCACCAAATACCATTCCATGGGGGATTAGGGTTTAACATATATATTTTGGAGAGACACAAACATTCAATCCATAACTGAATGTTTGTTAGATTTGAGAAACAATGAAAATTAAATGTGGCAGGAATGTGCTTTGAGTCAGGGATTAGTAAATGAAGACAGATAGGTGAAAGATAAAGAATTCAATATTGGGAATGAATGTGCCTAGAGACAGGGGAGTCCATAATGGAAACCCTAGACTAGAATAAAGGGTACATGAAGGCATATGGTATGGGTGAAGTTGCAGCAGTAAGAGGATCCAGAACAAGAAGGATCTTGTTTCTTATACAAAAGCAATTATTATCAAACTGAATGTATTTAAACGTCATCTCAAATGGGGGGAAAAAATTAAACAAAGTTTGCATTTTGGTTGAAATAGAAATAGCCAGAGTCAACTTTATTTGACTCTCAGTCCATTGAATAATGTTTTTGTTTTTGTTTTCTTTCCAGGAAAGGGGAGAAGAAAAATAGATAATTGACAGAGTAAATAATGGTACATCTCAAAAACAGTGCTTTCTACAATAAATATGCCTTATGAGTCATGCAATTCTCTAAACATATTTACAAATTTTTGATAATAGCAGAAGACTTGCGGTTAAAGGGTTTTATACCAGATGGATAAATACAGGGTTTGTATAAACATAATTTGATATCAAAGGAATCATTTTTTACTTTTACTATCAGTAAAACACATCAGAAAATATCTATAATCTATGATAAACATGCTTAAATTTCATCTCACTCCAAACATTTGCCTCAACTAAAGTTGGTTTTTGTTTAGATCACTGGGTCTTAAATATTATGTATCAGTTTTCTCAATAGAAAGTAAAGCAAATCTCAGCACAGTACCTGAAGTAACAAAGTACTATTAGCTCTAAGGAGATGATTTCTTCTCTGGGCAAACTCGTGGTCTATTATTTGTTTTTAATGAAGACTGAGTAAGAAGAGGTAAAGTTCAATTAGTCTGAGATTTGTTTTAACATAAAGTAAGACATGACTGTGGAAAAGAAAGAAGAGATGATTATAAATGAAAAAGGTTGACAAAGTGTTGGTAATTATAGAAAATGGGTGCTGGTAAATGGGCATAAATGTGTTTTTAAAATAAATGTTTCTCTGAGTTCTAGGAGCCATATTAGCAGGTTAATCCAACCCAAGGAGAAGGTTGTGGGAACCTCAAATCTGCAGCCAACTGGTCAGAAACACAGGTAAAAACCTGGGTTTTCAGTTGGCATCTGAAATGGGGGAGGGCAGTCTTATAGAACTGAGCCTGTGGAATCTGATTCTATCCCCAGGTAGATAGTATCAGGATTGAGTTAAATTGTAGGATATTCAGCTTGTGTCCAGAGAATTGTTTGTTGTTGGTGTGGGAAAACTATTCATTACTTCCACCAACCCCCTCCACTGGAATTGGTACTAGAACCTAAAAGACCTCCCAATTTGTGAAGGAGAGTATCACCAATAAAATTTGAGGCTAATCGTATATTTAATTCCAATCATATCACCTGCTCCTTAACTGAATAGTTACTACCCTAATTTTTTGATCATTTTCATGTTTATTAAAAATATTGCATTATGTAATTATCTTTAAGTAATTGTTTAATTTTAATTTAATTAATTTCAATTAAATAATTTTTATTTAATAATTTTAATTTAATTAGTTAATAATTTAATAAATTAATAATTAATTTAAATTTAATTTTCATGTCACTTCTTTCTATTCTGTATGTTAATGTATAAAGCCACAGCTTATTCATTCCATTGCTGTAAAATATTTCATGGTATGAATATTGATATTTATACAGTCTTTGGATAGTGAAGCTATTCTATATGATAAAGCTATGAAAATTCTGCTATGTCTCCTAGAGCACGTGTAGAGAATTATGTCTAGGATATTCCTAGTTGAATCATAGGTATGTATATTTTCAGTCTATCATGTAATGCCAAAGTATTTCCCAAAGTATTATAAGCAACCAGTTTATATTCTCTACTGCAGTGCATGAGTGTTCCTATTCCTCTACAAACTTGCCAACAAACAATACTTTTTACTAATTGGTAGGTAGGTGTGCAATATCTTATTATGTCTTTAATTTATATTTCCTTGATCACTAATTAGGCTAAAAAACTTTTTATTTATTGACCATTCACATATCCTCTGTTGAAAAAACTTATTATTATTGCCAATTTTTATATTAGGATGTTTATCTTTTTCTTATCTATTCATAGTATTTATGACATAAAGCCTTCTTTAATTACATGGGTTGTAGATATCTTCTCGTATTTTGTGGTCTTTTCATTTTTTACGATGTTTTTTGATGAATGGAAGTTCTTATTCATTTATGTGTTCATTGATTCACTGGTTTATTTATCTATTCATTAAATAGCCATTTACTGAATATTGGAGCACTTTGGAAAACAAAGCAAAACAAAATCCCTGCTCTTGGTGAGTTTATTCAATAAAGGAAGACAAACAAAAATAGTGCACTAACTAAATTATAGATTATGTTTGAAGCTAATTAAGTATTATAAGAAAAGAATAGAGTAGAAAGATTGGAAGCTGGAGGGGATATCAGTACGCCTTATCGAGAAAGTGAGTTTTAAGCAAAGACTTGAAGAAGGCAGGGGATTCATCCTGAGATAACTGGGGGAATACCATTCCTGGGGGAGAGAAATAGTCCGTTCAAAGGCCTTAAGTGAAAAAAGAAAAAGACCAACGTGTATGGAATTGCGTAAGTGGGGAAAAGAGGAGTAAAGTGGGCCAGAAAGGTAAGAATGTACAGAATGGGTAAGATCTTTTAGGCCATTGTATGTGTTCCAACTTTTATTTTGGTTAATAGTGGACTAATAAATTGCAATGGACAAGGGTTGTTATAACCTTGGCAAGAGATCATAGTGTTTGGATCAGTGGTAGTAGTACAGGTGGTGAGAGATCATTGGCTTATGAATTTCTTTTTGTAAAGAATTTACTTAAGAAAAGGAATTTGCATACAGAATGAGAAGAGAAGAGTCAAGAATAATTCCAAAGATGATTCCAAGATTTTTGACTTGAACAATTTGAAGGATTAATGCATTAATTTATATGTGAGAGGTTTTGGGGGGAAGATTCAAGAGTTCATTTTGGACATGATAACTTTGAGATGATAGTGAAGTTTTCATTAGATAGGTAGTTTTATATGTAATTATGGAGTTTAAAGGAGCAATTTGAGCTGATGATATACATATAGGAGTTCTTGGCAAAAAGTGTGTTTAATACTATAAAAGGTGGGCTGCTGGGTGGCTCACTTGGTAAATGTCTGCCTTCAGCTTGGGTCATGGTGTTAGGATCCTGGGATTGAGTCCTGCATATGGCTCCCTTCCTCCACAACTTGTGCTCTCTTTCCCCAATAAGTAAATAAAATCTTAAAAAATAAAAAGCTATAAAAGGAATGAGACCAATAAAGGAGTGAGAACAGATAGAAAGGAGAAGACTGCAAAAGTTTGAGTCCTTGGGCACAAAATTAAAAGGTCAAGTAGGTAGTGGACTTGTAAAGATCAACCAGTGAAATATGAGGAAATTCAATAGAATATAATGAAAGAAATAACAAATAAAGGAGAGAGTGATCACCTGTAGCAAATACTGTTGATAAACCCAAAAGAAGAATGGAGATTGATCATTGTGCTTATGAATGTGGAAGTCAATGGTGACTTAGAAGAGAACTGTTTCAGCAGAGTGGTGAAATGAAAAGATAGGAAGAGGTGGTCAGAGGAATGCATAAAACTGAGATTATGAACAGCTTCAATTGTTAGTAATGAATTCCAGGGCATGATGATGGGAAAGGAGTGGCTGAGATATCATGAAACACATGATACCTCCTTTTTATAGTTTCCCATGTTTTTTGTCTAGTGATTCCATGACCTCTGATGATCACTACATAGTCATTATTTCATGAAGCCTTGCAAAATGGTTATCTGTTTAATCTATTACTGCTTTTTTATTTATTAAAAAGAGTTTTTTAAAAAATGTATTAACTCTCTGGTTATCTGATGTATAATTTACATTCTAGAATAAATGCTTGATTCTTTTATTTAACAGATTTCAGTATAATGTGTTTGTTGCCTAGAATCCTCTTTAGGTGGGCTATGAATTTTTGTTTAAATATTATGAACTGATAGATTTTAACTATTTGATATGTTCATTGCAGTTACTCTTTTTGTGCCCAATTTCCCATCTTTGGCTAATATTGGACCTCCTCTGTTGTTCCTTGAGTCTTTTTGGCCACAGTAGTCTTTACTAGCTTCATTGCTTTCTGATATGACAATGTGTTCTAAGATCAACATTGATATTTTCTTTCTCAGGTCTCGCTCAGACAATTCTCCAAGTAACCCTTGTCCTTTTCAGTGGGAAATAATAATTGCAAATCATAACCATTTTGTTAATTGTAAACATTTATTTCTTATTCTACATTTCTACATTTAAAGTCTTCCTGAATATTTTATATATTTGAAAGAGCAAGAGAGTATGTACATATAAGTAGGGGGAGGGGCATAGGGAGAGGGACAAGCAGATCCCAGCTGAGTGGAGAGCAGGTCATGAGAGACTCCAGAGACTCAATCCTAGGATCCCAAAATCACTACCTGATCTGAAGTTAGACATTTAACCAACTGAGCCACCTAGGTGCCCCAGAACCTTAAAAGATTCTGATGCAGTTGTTCTGTGAATCACACTTTGTAAGACACTGTACTATGAATTTTGTATTTTTTTTATTGTACAGACAATAAGGAATTAGCAAGTGGTGTCAATCAGGGATATAAACCAATCAGTTTTAAGATTATTCTGGTACTATAAAGAGAATGGACTAAAGTGGGAGAAACAGATGGTAAGAAGACTAGAAAGGAAGTTTTTGAAATTGTTCTAATAAAAGATAAGAAAGAGTACGTGGCCACTAGACATTTCTGAGGTAAAATAAGATAAGCCTCTCCCTTATATCCTTTACTGAAAATATCCTTTAATGGATAGAAGGGAGAGGGAGGAGCCAATGATGACTGAAGGTTAGCCCTTTTGTGTTTTGAAAGGTGTTTTGATTTCAGAGAGATGAATTCTGTTCAGGAGTCAATTTTTCTATATTTAGAATTTTATGTTTTCTTAGGAAATAGTATTTGAATATGCAATGAAAATCATCTCGTGACATTTCCTAAAAGAATATGAAATACACACACACACATATAATAGGAAGGTACTTTATGCCCTATCATGTTTGTGTATACTCTAAGTTTGATATTTGGAAGGTAAATGTTATGCAACATCTTTATAAGTGTTTTCCTTTTTGGCATTTGGGAGAACCACAACAGACTTTTTTTAAAAAGTAGAGTTAGAAAAAGTCCAATTCATAAAACCGAATGTCATAACAGATCAAAAGCAACTCTGTGACTATGGTTCATGAAGTAAAATCAGGATGATTTTCTGACAGTTTCCAAAATAACCTAATGAAAGAGAAATACCATTCCAAATACAGTTGAGCAGTGAGTAGCAACATGTAAGACATCAGTTGCTATACTTTTTATTCTAAACCTCAGTCAGAAGGGTGTTTAAAGCCAATCACACTTACCTCAAAAATCATGTGGTCATCTTGCTGTAGGGGAGTCTTCAAATGCAATGATGAATTTGCGATGGTATAAACAGCATAAGCTAGCAATCATATCACATACATGGTCTAGGCTTCTCGAAGGAATAATTTTAAAAGTCTTAATTAGAATCTCTTCTAGAATTTACACTGCACACAAATGTGACTAATTGTTTTCCTCCTTCTCCTTTTGTTTCCTGGAATGTAGACTTTCTGTAAGTTTTCCATAACCATTTTCTATTTCAATAGCTCACCAGCCTGTAGGAGACCTAAGTCCTTAAGGAAGCAGTTTTAAATGACACCATGTCATGAACATGTAAGTCTATTTTTCATAGGAATTCATAATAAGTGAGGTTCAGAAACTTTAATAGAGAAATAGGAAACACCTGAATTTTCTAGTGCAGATTTTAAAGGCAAAAGATAGATTTTTATTTGCTCAACAAGTTGTGTCAGTTTTAAATTATCAGCACAGGTTACTTTTCAAAAAGCCAGCAATAGATATATTTTTAAAGTTTTCCTTAAGCATTTAGCCAGTCTATTTATAGATTTTCTGGTCTTGGAAAGACCCATAACTCTCTCTGATATGCTTTTTTTTTCACTTTGTAACTCAGAAGAACCCTCCAATATTGAAGATCTAATGAGTTTTTTCAACAATGATAATGTCATAAAAGACTAAGTTGCTGCAAGTAAAGAACCTCAGGTGATAATGATTTTATGCTGAAGTGATTTCTAATAAGGGGAAGTTCACGAATGGCTGGTTTTGAGTGGAGCTTTGGAGACAGGCATGGGTGTTAGCAGTTGCGGGACCATGTAACCTCTCTTTGTCTCAATTCATTCACCTATAAAATGGAGAGTAAAATGTCTACCCCTCTAAGGTTCTCTTGAGAATTAAAGGAGATGATATAGGTAAACTTCTTAGTGTACAGTAGAATTTCAATAAAATATATCCACTATACATTAAGTAATTTTCACAGTCTAATTGCACAGTTTGTCATAAAAATAATTTATTCTAGTCTCTATGGGGGTAATCCTCTTCAAAGTCAGTATTGAATGGTTTTTAAAATCAAGATACCAGTTGCTCCATTGTTGTTTGTTGTTAATTGCTTTACTCTGTGGAACCAGTGGATTTAGAGTCAGTCCCTGCCCAGGGTGTCTCATGGTTGCTGGTTTTCAATAGATGCTTTGAATCATGGAATCCCAGTGCATTGAGGGATTTGGGAATTATCTTTCAATTTAACTATCTTTTTGTGTGTATGTGTGATTTTTCACATGAGGATCCTGAAGTACATATTAGGAGAAGACGGTAACATAGATTTTGGAGTCACACCTGAATATAATTCACAACCCTGTCATTACCTTGCTGTGTATAACTGGGTAAATCACTTTATTTCTGAGACTATTTCTTCATCTGAAAAATAGGTAAATGGTTGTAAAATTAAATCAGATATCATATATAAAAAACCTAGCAGAGTGCCTGATGCTGTAGAGTTTAATGTTAGTCCAAAGGAATTTATCCAAGATTACAGTGCTAGAAATGTTAGAAGACTCCTGCTGTAATCCAGATACCTTGATTCCAGTCTAGCATTGTCCCCATATTAAATGAGGGACATTGTGAGCAAAGAGGTTAGGTCTGCAACAAAGGCATGCATAAAGAATTCTCAGATCACAGAATAATAAATGCTTGCTTCCACCAAAAATAAATGTAAAAGGCAAACAACAGACAAAATGAGAATAGTTTCAATCTATACAATCTATAAAAGGTTAGTATCCCTTGAAGGTAAGTCTCCAATAAATTAGTAAAGAAAAGACTTTTTGGATAAATGGAACAAGACTATGATTAGAACATATGCAAGGATAGAAGTCGGTAATGTAGGACTTTACAATAGGACATTTGGGCTCAATGTATTACTGAGTTTAGTGAGACAACAGCTTTTTTCTCACTCTATTTACTAATAGCCCCAAACACCTATGCCGCCTCACTGCCAGTCTTCTATTGACTGAAATACATGCAGTACTTCCTTAATGTTGGATAAATGAATGAATGCTTCCCCAGCTTTTACCTCTTGGTGCCATGCTAGTGGGAAGTCTGCTTCTGGTATGTCTCTGTTGTCCAGAGAGACGCAATTCTGCCGCGGCCACCAGCAGATTCAATTCCCTGCCAATGCGTTGGTGCTGACTTAAGGAAACTCCACTACTCTTCCTACTCCTTCTGTGCACATTTCCCTAGCCCAATCCCCCTTTCCCAAGCTTTTTATAAAATGAAGACACTAGTGCTTCCTTCTGTATTATTTATTTTCTGCTTGGCTGGGGGCTGTGGGTAGAAATCCACAGGAAGATTGCCTGGTTCCCAAATTCTTCAGCAATGATTGTGCCAGCTCTTTCAATGAACGTCTACAGTTCTATTACTCTTCAGAGAGCACTCATCCCTCCAGCGTCTTTCCAAAAGAACTGGCAAGGTTCTATCTTCTCTGACCTCTTCCTTGAGATCTTTGTGCATTGTTTATGAGTTGGGTTCTCTGTCACACATCTGTTCTTTACTTTTGGTAAATTTTATTTCAGTGGCTTTATAATCTCTTCTGCAAACTGGCTTTGTCAACATGACCTCTCAGTCTGTTGGACACATCTTGTATATGTTCATACTAGTCTGGATTTAAGGTTTTTTTTCCTGAAGTCACTCATCTCCTATGTAAATGGGAGCATAGGTAAAGCTACAGTTTCACCCCATTCACTGAATATTACTGAGTCTCAGCCTAGATGTGGTAATAATAACTACTGGCAGAGTTGTGAGGATTAGTGAGATAACATAACACCAGGCAGATGGTAGGTAGGCTTCTCAGCAATGGAAACCATATCATCAGAGATTGTGAGCAGATTTGCTAGAGCTAAATAGAGGACTCAGTGTTAGAAAAAAAAAATAAGATTATGGCAGACTATCAAGGCAATGACTTAGGCAAAGAGAAAAAAAATACAGGATTACAAAAAAAGGAAGGGAATAGTATTGACAAAGCAAAAGTAAAGCTGCTAGAATTTGGTTGTGAGGTCAGTATAGGAGCCCTTAGACGAATTCAGTGCTGCTGAGTCTACTAAATACTGGGTTAGTGTTTTTTTACCATCCTGTGCCAGTGATGGTCTGTGTCCCACTAGCCAATCAGGATGCTATCCTCTTTGTGCATTGATGGTAGGTATGCTTTTATAAGTGTCACACCTAAAGCACAAGGATTTAGAGAAATGAATAATAAAAAATTGGTAAGATATAAAAGACAAAAACAAACCACAAAGATCCTGGTTTAGCTATATTAAAAACAAAAGACTTCAAGGCCAAGTATGTGTGTGTGTATATATATGTGTGTATATATATATACATATCTCTATGTATGTATGTATATATATATATATATGTAAAATGCCTTTCTGAAGGACTGAACATTTATTGACATATATATCGATATATATGGTATACATATATATGTATATGGTATACATATATGTATACCATATATATATATACACATGCTTATAAAAACATGTTCAAAATATTTAACAAACATTTCAAAATATAAATTTAACAAGTATTT
This sequence comes from Mustela nigripes, assembly GCF_022355385.1. Classification (NCBI taxonomy): domain Eukaryota; kingdom Metazoa; phylum Chordata; class Mammalia; order Carnivora; family Mustelidae; genus Mustela; species Mustela nigripes. Next base: position 12,414,180 of record NC_081563.1, on the reverse strand, counting down.
CAAGACATATATATCGATATATATGTATACATATACATATGTATACATATATATATACACACACATGCTTATAAAAAACATGTTCAAAATATTTAAAACAAAACTTGGTAGGATTCAAGGGAGGAATTAATGTATCATCATAGAGGGAGGCTATAATATATGGCTCTCAGTATATGAGTTCAGACTAAAATATATGAGTAAGGATACACAATATTTAAACATTACAAACAATACTTTTGACCTAATGGACATAGATGGAATATTGTACATAATAATCAGAAATTATTTTCAAGTACACACAGGATATTTAGGAAAATCGATCACATACTAGACCATAAAGCATGAGTCAATAAATTTTAAGCAAACCACATAATACTAGAAATCAATAATCAAAGCATATTAGAAAAAATGAATTCAGAAAAGAAGAGATTAAAATAACTCATACATTAAAGAGGTAAACATTATAAGCTAAGTACTCAACTTCAAAATTTAGAAAAACAGAATAAACCCAAAGAAAGTAAAATAAAAGAACTGCAAATGATGAGGTAAAATTAATAAAAATTGAAAATGAAGGTACAGTAGAGAGAATCAACAAAGAAAATAGTCATTTTTTTGGACAAAAATAAGATGGATAAACAAACATGACAAGATTGACCAATAAAAAGAGAATGAATGTACAAATAAATATCATTAGAACTAAAAGTGATCATAACTCTATATACTGTAGAAATTAAATATATAATATAAGGATATTATAAAAAACTTCATGCCAATATGTTTAAAACCTAGATGGAATAGAAAAAAGAAAAAATTAACTTACCCAGAAAGAAATAGAAAATCTGAATGTTGCTATAGCGATAGAGAAACACCAGGCCAAAATGGTTATGTCATGATTTCTACTACTCATTGAAGGAAGAAATCATTCCAAAACTTCACAAACAACTTTAAAAGGAAGGAAACACAAAATAAAACCAAAGAAAGAATAGCTTGAATTCATTTTGTGAAGCGACAGCTATGTGATAATAGGTAAGAAATCAAGAAACAGCAAAGAACAATGGTGATACTCTCATCAGAGACACGTGTAGTACACAGAAGTAAGACCAAGCAACAAAAAGGGGGATATATTGTTGTATTTTTTGTTATTGTTATTAAGGAAAATATCTTTGCCTTTGCTTTTGCTTTTAAGGTAAACATGTGGCTTACAAAGTCTCCCAGTGTCCTATTCTAAATTCTCCAAAGTTGGTAGTCAGAGAAATGAAGTTCTGTTCAAGGTCAGCATTTTGCCCTTCAAACAACATTCTGAAACATAAGTCTTTTTGTGAATGTCTGTTTTTAATTATTATGTGTCCTATGAGTAAATTAATAAAATAATTTATAATATTTATAAGTAGTAAATTAAATTTAGACCTAATTGCTTTGGTGAAAATGTAGCCTCACTGTCCTTTGTAAATTAGCTTGTTCTGGATTTCTCCATTCATTTAGATTCTACTCTTTCAAGTATCAGTTCATGTCCTATCCCTTCCACAATGTTCTCTCCAACTGTTCCAGTTCAAGGATCTTGTCTTCCTGAAAATTATTGTTATTTTTATTGTTTCTACCAAAGAGATAAGAATAATAAACTGCAATTCAATTTACTGCAGTAAATTCACCAGATGATCAATTTGCTCAGCATTGCTAGAGTTTTCTCCCCACAGAGTTTCACTTGACTGAATATCAGTGTTTCATGGGATTCTTATTATAGAATGCAAACAAGGCTCAAAATTGAAAGGGTGGCCTTTTTCTTAAATCTTTCCCAATTTCTGCAGGCTTATACCCTGAAACTATCTCTGCTTTTCAAAGTGAAATGGCTGTGAAAAACCAGGTTTAGGTGCTTGGCAGTTTGTGGCGAATTGGCTATTTAGCAAACTATCTTTGGAAACTGATGTTTTGGCTTAGAGCACTCTCCTCCCCATTTCTTATGTTCCAGATGCAACATTCATCAGGAATCATAAAGATAAATACGGCATGGGCCTTGTCTTTGAGAAGAGTCTTTTTCTAGTCCGTCTCTCCAGAGCCTAGCATACTATCTAGTATATTGTGAACAGGAAATAGATGTTGAATAAATGAATGGAAAAATGAGAAACTTAATGTCTGATGGGGGATCCAGGCCAAAAATAATTTTAGTGTTTGATGCAATATTAGATTGTATGTAATTAGATTAGATGTATGTCTAAGGCAACTGCTGTTGATGGAAACATTGGTAGAAGCAAGGATTGGAGACATAACAGAAGATATTCAAACAAGATCTGCAAGTATACTATGTGTATTTGCAAAAATCATATAAAAAGTAAATAAGGGAGAGAGCTCATTCTGAACAGAAATACTGACTTGAACGTGGAAGGGGACCATGAAAATATAATCACAAATATATTATTTTCTACTGCTGCCTAGCACAGAACTACAGCTTAAAATGGCATGACTTTATTTTTTTAAAAAGATTTTATTTAAAGAGAGAGAGAGAGAGAGCGAGCACGTGTAGGGGGAGGGTGAAAGGGACAAGCAGACTCCTCATTAGAGTAGAGAGCCCCAAGTGGGGCTTTATCCCAGGACTCTGAGATCATGACCTGGGCAGAAGTCAGATGCTTAACCAACTGAACCACCCAGGTGCCCCAAAACATCATGTTATTATTACTTTAGTCTCCATAGACCAGTAGTCTGGACGCAACTAACTTAAATTCTCTGCTCAGAATCTCACAAGACTAATCCAAGTGTCAGTTGGGCTGTGTTCTTTCCGGAGCTTGGGATACCCTTTCAAGTTCATGTTGTGGTTAGCAAAATTTATCTTCTTATGGTTGAAAGATCAAGACCCTGAAAACCTGGATGCCCTGCCATGTGTCCTCTTCCATTCACATCGTAGCAACTTGCTTCTTCAAGGCCACCCAGAAAGCCTCTCTAGTGCGTGCTAATCAGACAGATTCATCTATTTCACAATATAATCACGGGAGTGATGAATCTCCCCGTCTTTGTCATAAAAAGTAACCTAGTCACAGGAATGGCATACAATCTCTTTTGGTATATGACATTGCTTAGAAGCAAGTCACAGATCCTGCCTAGGCTCAAGGGAAGGGGGGATTCCACAAGAGTTTGGGCACCAGGGTGCAGAAATCCTTGAGGGCCCCGTTCAGGTGTGTTCGCCACAATGAAAGAGCTGGTTGGTAATGAGCCAACAGAAAACGAATCTACCGTTTTAAGGGGCGGCAGGAATCAGATCTTGAAACTACTTGGATGCCATGTGTGAAATCCAAAATAAATAGAATTAAAGACACATTAAGGCTTAAAAAAACCCAAAAAACAAAAAACAAAGACACACTAAGTCTTATGTATCTTTGGGAAAAAAAGCTTTCTTAAGAAAATTAACAGTATAAATAAGTTTGTACAGAGAATGCGCTAATATGCCTTACATTACTTAAATGTAGAACTATTACTGAAAATGTAGACCTATTTCCTTTAGAGAGAGAGAGAAAAAAAAATGTATCATTTTAACTTTCTGCTCGGGTAGCTTAAACTGGTTCACTTCTAAAGTTTTGTTCAAAAAAGGATGCACAAACTTTGCACAACCTTTCCTGTCTTTGAGTTATACAACATCAATTTATTTGGAAAACCTTTTTCTTGCTGATCTGTTGGAGCATTAGAGATCATAAAGATCTGACCTGCCTGTTGACTTTTTTCTTTCATTTCTCCCTTTAAAAAAATAGCTGTAAGGCAACTGTGTCTGCCACCCACTCGTTTTGGAGATACCTTTACTTTGGGCTTCAAACAGTCAGGTTAAAAGGAATTGCAGTTATATTGGGCTGTTATGTGTTTCATAGAAAAATGCCAAGCAAGAATGAGTATCATTTTTTATAATTTGATGAATCTGTTAGTCCCTGATGAGGGACTTTCAATGACCCTTCAATAACTAGTGTCTAAATCTTCTTTCCCCTAGTTTTTAAGTGATGCAAAATGGTATATATATATATATATAGATAGATAGATATAGATATCTATTATATATAAACATATATATTGACATAGATATCTATATATATAAACATGTGTCTATATGTTTGTAAATTATATATAGATATGTAAATATCTATACACATCTCTATATACATACATCTATATATAGATATATAAAATATATAAATATTTATATAAATATATACTATATGTTATATATATAAAATATATAAATATATAAACATATATATAACATTATACAAATGTATAGAGAATAGTTTAATAAATGCCCATTAACCAACACCCTTTTTCCATAATTACCAACATTTATCAACCTTTTTCATTTATAAACATACCTTCATTCTTTTCCACAGTGAAGTCTTAGATTATGTTAAAGCAAATCTCAGGCTAATTGAATTTCATCTCTAATGTACTCTCATATATAGCTCCAAAAAAATAAGTACTTTTTTGTAAAATAACCACAATGCCACTAAGGTATGAAAATCATCAATAATTCTTTATTTTCATCAAATATCCAAACAGTTCTAAAATTTTCTTGGCTCATTTTCTTTTGACAATTGGACTATTTGAATCAGAATCCTAATTAGGTCCACACTATGTGTTTCATCGATAAATCTCAAGTCTTTTTTAGTCTATAAGTACTGTCTCCCCTCCTTTAAAAATTTTCTTAACAAAATTTTTGTTGTTGTTTTATTGTTACTGCAGAAACTTGATGATTTATACTGTCTGAATTTTGCCAATTGCCTCACCATTGAATTGAACTTACCATGAGTCTCTGCCCCCTTTATTTAGGTATTAGGTTGAGACAAATGAAATTATATTTTTGTAGATCAGGATAGTCAAGTACTGCAATTTTATGTGGTTCAACTTAATAATTAGGTAGGGAAGTTTAACTAGATTTGGGGGTGTGATCAGGTTTATCTTCAGACTTGTGATAAGAATCCTTCCTAATGGTCAGGGTTTCATTATTTCATTACCTTAGATGCAATTAAGTGGCTAATTTCTTTCTTTTTGTAATGTTGAGATTAATCAGTGGGCTCGTGGATCATGAGCTTAATGTAGCCATTATAAAGTTCCCCATCAGTTTTTTACCTAAAGGGTTCAGAACCATTGATGATCATTGCTTTGATCCATGGTTCATTACAGGCTGCAAAGTGGTGTTATAATTTATTAATTAACTGTATTTCTTTGAGAAAGAGTCACTTTCCATTATCAACTAGTTGGTTTCACTTTCCATTATCAACTAGTTGGTTACCCTGAACGGCAAGACAAATGCTCAGTTCTCTGGATTTAGTTAGTAATTTTTGGAATTTTGTATTGGTTTATTTAGTGTCTTCCAATAGTGGCCCATGAGCTGGTTTTAGCTTTAATTTTTAGAATTATCTTAAAATAATAACCTTAAACTTCATGAAAATAATTGTTAATTTTGGTACTCCACTTGTCCTGCATTTAGTTTGTTAAGAGTCCCTTCAAGTTCGCTTTTGAGGTTTTTTTTTCATACAACTTCAGCAAGCTTTGATAACTTCCTTGATTTTCCAAAATGAAAAATGTTATACATTTATTGCCCCAGATACAGAATCAGCAATTTCTCCTAGATTTGCTTTGGTGGGAAGTGCCATAGAGATAGTTGGGGAAATAAGGTTGTCTGTTTGACGGGTCATCATTTCTAGATCTTTTTGTGGACAAAAGTAAAAAATGCATAATTTTAAAGAAAGTACGCCAGAAACTTACACTGACGTCTTCAGCTAAAATTTATTATTATAGGGCTTTTACTTAACTTCTTGGATTCCACACTTGTGTCTCCTCAAGTGGCAAAAATTTTATTCCCAATACCAACATTACTGTCCACTTATTATATCTTACACATACAACAGTTCAGAATAACAACACCTACATTACTACCCCAAACAGATTAAGATTTCTTTACAGGTTTTTTTGGTTTTGTTTTTGTTTCTCTATTAAGACCCTATCCTTTTATGGAATAGTCGAGTTACTGTTGGTGGGTTTTTTTTGTTTTTTTTTTTTTGGTTTTGGTTTTGGTTTTGTTTTAATTTTCTTTGTGTTAAGAACTCAGTAAAGTTAGTTTGTCTCATTTTATTTTCAACTCCTAAGAATCACTTTTATTTTTTGAATAATTTTGTTTCCCAGTTTTATGAGACATTTATATGATTCAGTAAGAGAGCATAGCAATATTTGAGATAATATTTGTTCCTTCTTGCCTCTTCTTGCAATCCAGTGTGCAGATGTTCTACAGTTTATTCAGGCCATCTCCTGTTGAAGGAGCATTTGAGTTGTTTCCATTCTTTTGCTACTAGAAATAGTGACATAATGAACAGCCTTGTGTATATGGGGGTAGAGGACTATCAGTGTAATTACATTATAATCCTTGACATGAGATTGCTGATTCAAATGGTAAAAGCACATGTATTTGTAATTTTACTAGATACTTCTTAATTCTGTTCTCTAGTGGTTGTACATTTGGCATTCTCATCAGCCATGTATGAGACTATTTCTCCAAGCCCTTATTAAGAGATTATGTTGTTAAACTTTTGAATTTTTGACAGTCTGATGGGTGAATAGTAACTCTGTAGTTTTAATCTGCAGCTTTCTTATTATGAATAATGTTGAGCTACTTTCATGTTAAAGGGAAATTTGCATTTCTTTTTCTGTTAAACCTATATTCATAATTTCTTGCTTATTTTTCAATAGGGTTATTGGAGCCTTTCTTCTCCATATTAGGTAATTACCTATGTATTGTCTTTCTATTTTAGAGACACCAACCTTGGTCTGTCATATACGTTGCAAATATTTTTCTATTTGTCATTTGTTTTTTTCATTTTACTTATACTTTATATTTGCCATAACATTTAAAAATGCTTATTTATCAAATGTATTAATCTCTTTATTGTCTCTTGCTTGTCCTCTTTCAGATTACAGAGAATTTATCCATGCTTTCCCCCTAATATTTGCATGTTTTAATTTTTACATTTAAATATCTTATCCACTGGCAATTTTTTTGGTTTACAGTGTGAGAAACAATCCAGTTTAAATCTTTTTAAAAAAATGATATGAATATCAGTAACCCCAATATCACGCCTTAGGCATTTTTCTTTCCTCCACTGACTTGCTTATTAAGTTCACTAAATATCCATATGCAACTGGTCCTGTTTCTAGATATTCAATTCTGTTTTAGTGATATGTCTGTTAATCCATGTAGCAATATTACATTGTTTTACTCTTAGAGGATTTATATTTTACTATATGATAGGGCTAGTTTCCCTTTTTTGTTTTTGGAGACAGTCTAGTTATTATTGCATATTATTATTTTAAATAATATACTTTATAATCACCTTACGTTGCTTCAGGAAAATAGTCTGTTTTACTGAGATCACATTACATTTATAATTTAACTTAGCGTTAATTGGAATCTTTTTTACTCTTCCTACTAAAGAACATGATACGTCTTTCGGTTTATACAAGTCTATTTTTATGCTCAATAGTGTTTTATAGTTTCATTGTTTTGTTCAATAGATTATGAACATTTATTGATATGTGTTTTGCCTAGGTTATTTACTTATATCATAAATGGTCAGTTTTCCCTTTTATTATTTCTTCTCACTGAGTTTTGTTTGTGTATGCATAATACAGCCTGAATCATCTGATGTTCTACTCTTCTATTTTTCTCTTTCCCATTTTATTTACTACACTTCTCTTGTGCAAGCCATCTTAGTATTTAGCAAAATGGTCTACAGCTTTCTCCAGGGAGTCCTATGTTTTCCTAATACCTCAACATGTCTTAAGTATCCCTTCTATTTTTTTTTCCTTTTTCTTTTCTTTTATCATTAAGTTCATAAACTCTTCCTGTGTCCTCTCTTCCACACATATTTTCTATAGCATTTACATCTCTATTTATTCGCATGTTATACAGCATAAGTTTCTTTTAGGTTACTTATTTAGGGAGTGCTTGTCTATTATCAAAGGCAAACCTATAAAATACAGAGTAACAGGATCTGTATTTCACACTTTTATTTTCTTCTTAGTACCCAATGCTTTGTATATACTATATACTCAAGAAAATTGATCCATTCATCTTCATCAAATATTTTGATGGTTACTATCACTTTCCTTGGAAGAGCTTGATATATTCTTACCCTGGTAATCGAATATGCATAACAGCCCTTAGGTGCTAAAACAGAATTAAGTTTTAGTTTTAAACAGAACTTTCTTTCTTTTTTTCTTTCTTCCTTCCTTTCTTTCTTTCTTTCTTCTTTCCTTCCTTCCTCCCTGCCTCCCTCTCTCTCTCTCTCTTTCTCTCTTTCTATGTATAATTCATTTACCAATTTTTCATTGACCAATTTTGTTGTACTTAGTATTGATGTTCAATTGATTCTGTCTCTCTTTTTAAAGATGATTTATTTTAGAGAGAGAAAGTGTATGTGTGTGTGTGTGAGTGGGGGGAGGTGCAGAGGGAGAGAGAGAGAATCTCAAGCAGATTCTGCGCTCAGTTTGAAGCCCTAGGTGGGGCTTGATCCCATGACCTTGAGATCATGACTTTAGCTGAAACTAAGAGTGGGGTAACTTAGCTGACTGAGCCACCCAGGTGCCCCTGATTATCTTTATCAATAAAGTAATAGTACCCAAATGATCATATCTATATATATCTATATCTACATATATCTGTGCATCTGTATTTATATTTAGATATCCTACATTTCAGGAATTTTTTCTTCTGGTTAACTTTGCTATAACTTAATTCTTTTTTTAAAATGTGTTTCTTAATTTTCTTAGAACTGAACTTTCATTCAGCTACCAAAACACAGAAGATTGGAAGATTAAAGGACCTGTTCCACAGAAATCTGGGTCTGAGATGGGGTTTGAAGTCAACTCTTATGAGACTTCAAAGCTTTTTACACTGAACTCTTTGGCCTTCATAAACGAAAAGGACTGTGTCAGAAATAGTCTTCAAGAGCCTCTTCTTTATCTTGAAGAACAAGTTGATGGGATTTAAGAAGAAGAGTTTGGAGTCACTGTGGTTTTGGTGGGCTTATGACATAGGTCTTGAATTTTCTTCTCAATTCAAACACACACAAAGAGTGTTTCTCTCTGATCATTGTTATCTTGAAAGAAGGATGACAAACTGCCCGGTAATAAATAAACCACAAAACTCAAAAGTAGTAACAACTCTTCATGCTGTTTTTAATATCCTTGATCAATAACTAGAATAATAGTAGTCCCACCTGACTAATGCATCTATTTCAAAGCCACAGATAGATTTTCAGAGACCAAAGATAAAAGGAGTACTTGTTGGAGGAGGTCATTAAGAGGACATGACTGTCATTTGATCCATGAGCTGGACCTCGTCAATCTGAGGCTTCTTACCTCCTGCGCTGTCCTTGGAATATATGTTCTGCCCCGTGTTCCCACAGTGGGAGCCCTTTTCAAGGATGCAGCCTTAAGAGACCAATGTATTGTTGAGACCATCTGCATGGTATATATGACTAAACCCCACTAATGCCTCTATGTAAACTTTTAAGATTCTGGCAGCTAGATGCAGAGATTTCATCCTGTGGTACCCATGTTAAGCCTGTGATATAAGTTTCCTTGCTTATTAAACCCACCAGCTTACAGTCTGGAGCGGCCTGCCCCTTGAGTCTCTCCCTGCCCTTTGTGTATGGAGCTGGTTTGTGAAGCAACAGTACTGCAATTTTCCCCATCTCTGCTAGGAGCTTCTACACATGGAGCTTTCATGACTCATCCTTCCTGGGGAGGCATCCTAGCTTCATGAATAGACTCAATGGCTTAAACCCAGATTTCTATTTTTTCTTTCATTACTTTTAACTGGGCATGTAACTTAACCTCTTTGTCTTCTTAAATCTTTCCATCCTGCTGGGAGGGACTGTGAGAGAATTTTTACTGAGGCTTTTGTCATCCGGAGATGAAATATGCTATATAAAGCCACTACCAAGTTGTCATTAATCATAACGAGGACTTAAGTCAGCTGTCAGTGTTGCAAGGAGGAGCAAGTCTATAGGGTGAAGTGACAGTCCCTTCAGGAGCTCTACAACGCACAGAATTTGCTGACACTCACACTGCAGCTAGCCCAAGAGTGGAAAATCAAGCTAATGACTGCTGGGGAAGGGAAGGATGTCGGCAGGCTGGGTCAGGGAACAAAGTCTTCAATAAGGAAAGAATAATTTGAAAGAATCTGAGTAGCTGGAGGCCTCTGTGAAGGTAGAGCTGCAGAATCCTTCCTGTCTGCATCTGGCCCTAAGAGAACCTGAAAGACATTTGCATGTATGGACACGTGACAAGAGAAAACAGTTACTGCAGAGTCTCCTGGAAAGCTCACTGTACCTTGACTTCTCACTCAGATACAAATTCTGCCCTGCTTCTTTAAAGTGTTTTGGACCTGGAACATCAGAAGGGCTCAGTAAATGTTACTCTTTTATTTTGAAGCAGCTAAATGCTGTTCACATTGGTCACCACAGGCTTAAGGTTGAAGCACATAACATTGTCTCCACAATGGGGCTAAATGCAAAACGCTGTGCCAATCTGTCTCCACCTGAGCTGATGAAAAATACCTTGGCCTTTATTTTTTCCACCAGAAAAATAGTCGGGGGATTCTGGAGCTCACTCAGTCTTATCCTTGAAAACAGACTTGCTTCTAGTCCAGACTGTTTTTTGACCATGGCCTTAGAGAAAAAGTCATTATAGAGCTACGGTAGAACATTCATTCCCTGGACCTTTTTACAGAATTTACCGGGGCAAAGGTTTTTCTCGTCAAACCAGGTGATTAGAACGGGCACAGAAGAGGCTGGAAACTCTTCTCCAGACTGTGGCTGCACACACATCAGATTTTCACAGTATGTATTATTCTTTGACTTCCCCTGACTTCTTCCTCTCCCACCAGCTGGCTTGCTTGGTATTTAGGCAGCAGCTTCAGCAGCTCAGACTTCCTCCTTCTGCTTGGAAGGCTCTAAGCCTTCTCAGCATAGTTCCATCTTTTTATTCTGTGGGATTGACCAGCAGTTAGGAAAGAACGCTCTGGATCTCCCTAGGGAAATGGGCAGGGGAGAGTGCATGCGAATCACCATTACGATGTCTCAGTTCTTCCCATTATTTCCCTATTCCCAGCTTAAGCTGAACTATTTTAGGATGCCTTTAGAGGCAGCTTTGCCAGCAGAATGACCACAGAGGATGCTAAAAACAGGTGGAGTTTGTTGAAAGTTTAACTGCTCTCTGATGCTTCAGCAGGCATGTATATTATATTATCTCATTTAAAACATAAGCAAACTCTGAAGGTCAGAGAGATTAAGAAACTTTCTCAGGATCACACATCCAGGATGTTGCCAGGATCCATGCTTAGGCTTGTATATCATATATATATATTATACATATAATATTATACTATATATATTATTTATATAAATAAATAAATAATTTATATATATATATATATATATATATATATATATATATATAATTATGCTATTGGCTATTAGTAATGTCAGTATTAACATTATCAAGAATCCTCAGGCTATGAGGCTGGTCACATTCTCTCCTTTGTGTTAGACAGTGGATATAATTAAAGCATTCCAAGATTAAAAAAAAAACAGCAAACTTAACAAAATGGTTAAGATACTAGAGCATTAAGGTGACTCTCGCTGCTTCTCTTGCCATTTAACAATTTTATCTTTATTTTTTATCTACAAATGGTAGCAGCTTCAAATATTTCCCTTTGCTCAGGATATAATTTCCAGAGGGTATTCTTTGCAAGGGAACTGAACTCAATGCCATTAAACAGCAATTACCACGAGCTCCTGCTTCTGTGCCATCATATTTAATAGGGCTTCACAGGAGTCTGTCATAATGATGTGAAATGGGGTTTTGGTTTTTGTTTAATTCCAAAAAGAAAGTGTGTGCTTTAAAAAATCCACCAAAGAGTGTTTAATAACATTGTTCTCATCTCCAATGAGCAGATGATGCTGATTTTAAAGAGACAGTGCAGCTGCAAAGAAAACGCAGTTGCAGGGCAGGATCCTGAGGTTGGAGAGAAGGAGAGCTGTAGCATCATGTGCAGAATACTGAACAATACATCTCATGCTTTTTTATCTAAGCAACAAATTGGCACCAGATATGAAACACAAGCCTAGAAAATGAAAGGAATGTAGTGAACACGTCCTTTAAGAGATGACCTTCTTTTATGTGTAATTCAGTGGTGAGCAAGGGTGTCCTCTCTAATCTTGGTGTTGATTTCATGCTTGTGATGATCCAATGTCCTGCTGAAATGTTCACAAATTTATGGGGGAGGAAGTCTCATGTTCTCATGGTTGTGAGTTCAGTCTTCTTTCAAGCTGCGTGGTAAGTTGGGAATTATTTCTCAAAAGCATATAGCTTACTTATCTGAAGGTATGTGGTTATTCTCCAAAATTAGAAGGGACTTCTGCTCTGATACATGTTCTAAGGGGCTGAGGTTTAAGGGCATATATCAGAGCCATTTTCACTGAGGGTAGGTTTTATCTGAGTCCCTTCTGTTGTTCCAGGCCCCATCTAGAGCCATCAGCTTTTCAAATTACTTGGTAAAATGATCTAAGCAGAACCTCCATATGTGGTTATAATATGCGATATTCCTCTTTATCTAACTGTATCTATCAAACAATACACTTTTTTTTCCTAAGCAACTTGATTCTCTCTGTTCCATCACTATAATGTCTTCGATGGAATGAATCAGCATGATGTCCAACAGGATTGTGGGATGTTGGGGAGTTGATACAGAATGAAGTGTGTTGGCACAGAACTGGGGAGTTGACAACCTAGAAGAGCTATACTTTTGTCTCCCACCAAGTGAAAGTAGACTACATTTAGTGTTCTTTGTTTATGGGAATGGATTAAAATGCATTGGTTTTATCAATTGCTGCAAACTTGATAGTGATAACTCCGCTAACAGAATAACCTGGCAAGAAGCTGCAGTAGGCATTATCACTGAGTTCCTAACTCCATCAATGTTTTGCACTGGCCAAACTAGAGTTAAATGGGGGATATGTTGGGAATCATTACACATGTGTCTTTTCAATATTTTATGGCATCTCTATGGTTCCCTCAGGGATCAAATATTTCTTTTGAGTTATATTTTGGTAGAGATGGAGTAATGTCAATACTTTCATTTGCTCCTTCAAATCAAGTAGTTCTTTCTTGATAGGTCAAGATCCATATAAGGATTCTGCAAGTTGGAATAAGTATTGGGATCTACACATTTTTGAGAATATTTATTCGAAATATAAACTTATGACCATGAGATAAGGTGGGCATCAGTAAAACTCTATTTGAATAAAAGATCAAGGGAAAATAACCTATAGTTGTCACCATAATATATAGTTATTTATTATCTTATTGGATCTTAGTAATGATTAAAAATAATGGGTGAGAAAGAGCTTATTTATTTATTTTATTTTTTTAGTAAAGTAGGTTCCACATCCATCATGGAGCCCATCATGAGGCCTGAACTTACGACCTTGTGATTAAGATCAGAGCTAAAATCAAGAGTCAGATGCTTAACTGACTGAGCCACCCAGGCACTCTGAGAAAGAGCTTTTTAAATATCGGTTTCCTCTCCCACCACAGTGTTATAAATCTCTTGAGGTCAGGAATCAGGCTTTATTCATCCCTGTGGTGCCCAGTATGTCTGTCATATAGCTTGGTTCCTACAACTGGACATCAGTAAATGTATATCGAATTGAATTAAATAAACTACATTTCATATCCAGATTCCTTCTTGCTTCAGAGAGTAGTGAACATGACATGGATGTGGAATTGGAATAAAGGAAACAAGATAATTTTGAGAAATGTTCTGTCAAAACTTGACGTGCTCTGTAATACATGGAAAACGGACAAACTTAATGAGAGAGTTTAAATCTAATCTATCCAAACTCATTGAGTAAAGGGCTGACATTACTAGCTCTGTGACTCTGACCCTTCAGTGAATTCACCCAAATATTAGTTACTTCATTTGCTGGGATGTTGTAAGAAGGTGATGGACATCAAGTACTCAGTGTCAAACAAAGCCCCTGACACAGTAGATGACAGGTTATAGATGTTATTATCAGTAAACTGCTGCAGGAGAGGCCTTTACCTTCACTGGAATTATCAAGATTGTAGATTCTGCTGCTTTTGGCCAAATACTTGTATATTGCTCTCTGGTGCTCTTTTACTACCTTCACACAGATCTCCTTTCTCCATTTTCCTTTTTGCTCTTGATGTTCTTCCTTCTACTGAAGGATTATGACTTCCTTTTTTATTCAGTGTTCTCTGAGAACATGTTTGGCCTTCAGTAGTTGGGGAATCCTGAGGAGTTAAAATCTCTAGAATGATTGGCCAATGAGGATCAGGAGTTGGTGGATTAATATTCAGGTTCCCTTGCCTGTCAATGGGGCAATTCTAAGATATGTTTTACATTCTCGTAGAAGGTCCCCAATGGGTTTGTGCCTTGTGATATTCAGTAGTGCACATTTATTGGTCTTTCTCTCATTTATTAGTCATTTATCCATCTCTCATATCATTTATGAAACCACCTTTCAAATATACTTCTTGAACCCAAATTCTTGCCTCAAAATCTGCTCAAAATACCAGTCCTATCTGATTGTCCTACTCTTATCTTATTCCTTAAATCTAGTGGAGAGGATCAGTCTCATTTGTAATAGAAACATTTTATTCGTTTTACTTCAGAAGATCATTTTGTCTACAAACTCAAAAGGTGCTTAACCATCACCTTATATTGATGCTATAATGCCTCAGAACAGGCATTGATCTGATGAAATTGCTTCTTGAGAAGATCATGGGAGGCAAGGTGAAAGTTTTGTTTAGTCTAAAGAAACTGGTGAAAAAGAGATCAGCTTGAGTCTTCTATATTCTTGGCAGAATCCCTATGAAAAATGAAGAACTGAATCAGGGTTGTAGCTGTAGACATGTGGATTAGGGATAACAGATAGCATAGAATCTAAGAAGTTGAATCCATAGTAACCATACCCTGTCTTTTCCTTACTCTATGTTCCAGATGATTAAGATTTTACTCTACAGAACTAAGCCCCTCGCTTAGGAGATGAAGGATGCTCAAAATTGTAGACCTGTAGAGTATTTGCAATGGCATTGGGCCTCAGTACTCAGCAAAGTGGTGTGATATAGAAGAACTGTGGCTGGTAAAGCTTTTATATGAGGAAGCTGAAAGCAACAGAGAGGAAGTAATATATTCAAAGTCATGCATCTTGAGGTGGGGGTGGGGAACTGAGGTGAGGCTTCTGTTATTGGCTCTTGGTCCTTTGTTCTGTCCAGATCTCTGTGTCAATGGATGATCACATCAGTGCTGATCTTTGGGCTGGATTTGGATCATCAGCCTTGATTTTACTTCTCTTTGGAGTATATTTACTAGTACATTACTGGTCATGATGTGACCTATTATTATTATTCTTAATTTAAAATGATTTTTATTTAACAGTTCTTAGAAGTATTATACTCCACACTGATTCATTGATGTTAGCATATAAACCTGTTTTTGTTTCATGCTATCTTATTTCTCTAAGAGAAATATTTTATGTTCTTTGAATCTTACAGTCTCCTATAAATCAAAGTGGAATAGTTGTTTTCCCTGTTTTACAGATAGGAAGACTGAGTAACAGAGAACACATTTTGTTGGGAAAACATCTGGAGTGGGAGACTGCTTGATTGGAATTTGAATTCTGCCAATTGTCTTAAGCAAATTTCCTAGCTTCCCTGTGACTCAGTTCTCTCATTTGAGGATTAGATGAGGATTGAATATATCAATGTAATTCAATGCACTCAAAAGAGTGTCAAGCATTATTATTCTACCATAGTTGTTGAGGAATCAGTAACTAACAAGGTCAAAATCTTACAACAAATGCAAATGCAGGAGATTTTAAATAGTATCCTTTACAAACATAGAACTCAGGCCCACCTTTACCCTCTTCAGTGAGTGGATCAAGTGAGAGACTATTTCTCATTGGTTCGGGTGGCTTCGGCTCGAAGAGTCTATTTAGCATGCACAGGATCCTTTGCAGTATGATTATTGGCCTGATGAATTGCTGTATTCTTTTTTTTTAAATTTAATTTATTTATTTGACAGAGGGAATACAAGCAGAGAAAGAGGCAGACAGAGGGAGAGGAAGAAACAGGCTTCCCAACTAAGCAGGGAGCCTGACATGGGACTGGATCCCAGGGCCCTGGGATCATGATCCAAGCCAAAACCAAATGCTAAACTGACTGAGCTACCCAGGGGCCCCTGCATTCTTCTTCTTCTTCTTCTTCTTCTTCTTCTTTTTTTTTTTAATGTTTATCTGAGAGAGAGAGAGAGAGAACACAGGCTGGTTGGGGCAGAGTTGGAAGCAGATACCCTGCTGTGCAGGGAGCCCAATATGGAGCTGGATCCTAGGACCCCGAGATCATGCCTGAGTGAAGACAAATGCTTAACTCGCTGAGCCACCCAGGAACCCCAAATTGCTGGACTCTTTTCAAGTGATTCAGCCTACCCATTCCTCCAAATGTTAATAAGCATCAATTCCCAGTCACTTCCCAACAGTGTTGTCATTACCTACCATTTCAGGAAGACAGACATCTTACAGGGAGCAATATATAATTATTTTCAGGAATTGGATGGCTGTATTTGAACTTGGAAGAGATCTCTCTCTCCTTCTGTCTCTGTCTCTTTCTTGCATATAGAACAAATAGTTATGGATGTGAGTTGAAACATTACCTATCAATGTGAAATTAATGGAGAAAATTTTATTAAATATGCATATATTTCAAGGGTCATTTATTGATAAAAACATAGAGATGAGTTAATTAAAACAAATTTACACAATTTGTGGTTTGATGGTGGAAAATTAATAGCAAAAATATGGAGTCTTAGTGTAGATGTATTTTTGATCTTAGTACCTTTTGGTTTATATCGTGTTGGTAAATGTATAAATCTTACCATTTGTCATCACAAAATATGGACTATGTCTGTAAAATTGTATTGGAGGATGACAGACATTTTCTTTGAATTAATGACAATGATTTTATTATGGTAGAGACAGGATTTGTGTTACTTTTAGGAACACATTACATTTTTATTTAAGTTTATGGATTTAGATTTTTTTCTTTGGAGTCATACCTTTTATTAAACTGACTTGATGTTATTTTGTGGATTATTTCTCCCTTTAATATTATGGTGAAGTCCTTTTGCTTTAAGCTCTGCAACTGCTATTTATATTTCTAATGGGATATTAGACCTCAGAGGCTTCTAGAGTTTCTCTTACTGTAATTGTCTACTATTAAAAGACTGAATTGTTGGTCTTGCAGGAGTGGAGAACATCCAGTTCAGCTGTGTTGTGTGTTACAGTTTAATATCCATCTCATAAAAACTGCTGAAAATCAATCTTCAATTTGCAAATACTTTGGATTTTAGGCATTGGTCTGTGAGAAATTTGTATTATGTTTGGCAACTCTCTTCTATACAATAATAGCAAATTGCTATCAGTTGTTCTGTTATTATTCTTTTTTTTCAAATCTTTTTTTGTTATTTTTTCTATTTCTTTAAAAATGTTGGAGTATTAAATTGGTTGTCAGGAGACTTGAGATTTAGTCTTGAATTTGCCTTTAGCTCACTTTGGTGACCTACTTAACCTGTGTGTCTTGGTGTCTTCATCTGTAAAATGAAGACAGGAAAGAGCTTGGGTCAGATCAGAACATCTCAGAGATTTCTTCTTTTGTGCTCTGATCTTACCAATGGTATATTTTGGACTACAATTGACAGACTTAGGTTGTTAGGATAATAATGGATTTGTTAGGGATAGAAAGGAGGTTGAATTAGAGAAAATGCCTCAGGTAATATGGGAGCTGGAGAATTAAACTATCTATAAAGGAATATTTGAATAGAGGCTACTTGGTGGTGCTACAAATGGGCCAAACTGGCTTGGTAAAAGTAGGTAAAGTATAGTAATATGTCACTAACAGGATTGGGGAGGTAAGTGGAACAAATTCTACAAAGGAGCAATGCAGAGAAAAAATCACAGTCAGTGTAAGGACCTATTTAGCAAGAGGCTTTCATTAAACTGTCACTGCTCCCCTTCCCCCAGGGGATTCACTTGGAGACAAGTCCCAGAAACCAGCCTCAGGTAACAAAGCTCAAATACAGGGGTGGGTCAGGCCAGGTGGAGACATCTGATCAGTGGGAGGATGCATACTGTCTCCCTGGTTACCAAGGAGTATGGGCCCTGCCCTTTTGGAGACTTTTGGGCGCCAATCCCAATCAAGGTGATGGGCTGGGTCAAATGACTACTAGGGTAAATTGTAACTCAGTTGCTCACTTAGTATCACTGTGGAGTTTCCTGTGTATGTTATAATTTCATTGGCTACCTGTGCGTGGCCAGGCCTGACCACATGGCCCTTGCCCTTAAAAGCTAGTCTGTGAAACAGAGAAGGGTCGCCTTCTCTTGTAGGAGGTGCGTCCCCAAACGTTCGGTTAGATTCTTGATGTTTGGTGCGAAATAAAGCTTTGCTTGACCTTCACTTTATACCAGTCTGGCTCCTTTAATCATGGACCCATTATTGGGGCATAACAGTCAGCAGGTCATACTTAGGGCTGGGTGATATAGAAGTATGGCTTCGGATGAATGCGCACAGAAAGAGGCAAAAGCAAAAGGATTTTGTCACAGGGGGATGGGTTGGAGGAGGATGAGATAAAAGATAGGAAATGTTGCAACTGAGAATCTATAGGGTTGCCCGAAGCTCATCTGTCATACAGACATTGGGTTTGCTGGAAAAAAAATTAATTTTAAGCTCTACTAACTTTAGGTGTCATTTTGTCTAAAAGTAAGTATGTCTTCTTAGGTATTGTGAATGAAAAGAGGGGGAAAAGTGATCAGAAAGTGGTACCATGCATTAGTGCCACATCTTCTTCTGTAAGACCTTAGAGCTTCCCCCCCCCCCCCCTTTATTTCTACCAGCCAGAGAGAATCAGAGAATGATGGAGGAGGAGGAAAAGTACTTAAGGAAGGAGATTTTAGAAACTGAAAGGATCTGTTTTAGCTAGGTTGGGAAAGATGTTTCCTTGGTTACAGATCTTTATATGTGGTAGAATTATGGTGAAAACACTTTAAGGAAAATTACTTGATTGCTGGAAGATATCAGAGTTTTTCAACAAATATTTCATTGAAAATAATGGGTTGAGCACCTGCTGTGTGCAAAGCTTTGAACTGAGTGCTCTGGAGGATATGAAAAATTATACTCCATTGTTCTCGACCCTGGGGAATTCATACTAGAGATGGAGAGACAAAGCACACCAAACAGTGATTATTGATAAAGTAAGATTTAAATATCGATCTGGAATGCTATCCATAGGGATTCCCTCCCTTCACCTCTGAATTTGGGTCAATTAAGAAATATGCCAAGTATAATATATATTAGGGCAATAAATGACCTTTATTTGTAGTAGATAAAGGCTGGACTGAAGAACACGTAGTCTAACTTAGATCCCAGTAGGCAGCCTGATATTAAATTCTAGAATTAGACATATACTCTTGACTATGCAGTGCCTCTTCCCCCCACGGGACAGAGAGGAGTCACTATTTGTGGCAGAGCTCATTTCCAAGAAGAAAAGAGAGGAGCTGAGCCCCTAATTATGAATTTATTCTCCCCTACTTTGAATAGGGGTAGAGAGATGTCAATAATTAAACTCTTTTCTTGGGAAAGATTCACTGTGAGTGGGAAGAAACATTTCCCTTAACAAAGGATATCAGTGAAACAAAGAAAGTTTATGCAAAGTGCTGAAGAAGGGGCCATGCTTTAGGTGCTGGAGATAGAAAGGATTCTTGGGCCAGAGTGTGTTGGGAGAGTTTTGTGAAAGTGAAAGGATTTGAGCTGGCTTTTCAGTGGTGATAGCTTTTATTTAGCATGGAGAGGATCCTGCTGAAGGCAGTGGTGGGAATGATGTGGGCAAAGTGTTGAGAATACAAGGATGTGAACACCAAAGTAAGATGATGGCAGTGGGAACAGAAAGAAACAGTAGAGGCAGGATGTAAGGAGATGCTGTTGAAGGGGGAAAATGAGCTTAAGGGCAGGGGTCCCTGTTCTTATTCTCCTTTGGTGACTTTAGTGTACCAATTAACCTCTCTAGGTTTTTCTCAGTTTCCTCATCTGCAAAATGGGAGAGTTTGGATAGATAGGCTTCTCTGGGTTTCCATTAATTAGCATGGCCTACCTTGCTGGGAGAGGGTATTGAGATTATCAGGAGGAAACAGAAAAGTGAAGACCAGAGCAGATGTATGGAACTATCCTTCTATATTGCTCAGAGATACAGAGATAGATAAGACTTTCAGTGGAATTTTCTGAGAATGCGGTTGTGTTGTTTCCTGGGAGCTAGTGACATCTATGGGGGAAAAATTGCCTCCATAGCACATTATATAAGCTGAATGGGGTGGGTGAGGAAGCTCAGCTCAAACCCTTTTGGCTTTCAGACCCAGATCCAGGTAAGGAGCACTTAGTGTAGACCCGCACCCTAAACGGCAGAGGGCGAGGAGGGAGACCCACAGAAGTCTTATCCCCTCCCCTCTTCCCATGCCAGCCCACTGCTGAACAGATTGGTCTTGGGGTAAGGAGAGATTTTTCTCTTGCACTCTTAAGTTATGCATTGAGAACATTCTTTGGATCGCTTGCTCTTTCCAAATCCATAAACCTACTAAAATTTTACATATTTAAGGTAGTTCTGAACTTCAGTATCCTTAGTGTATTCTCCTAAATCATCAGTCTCATTACTTTGAGTGCGCATTGGTGAGATTTTATTACACATTTTAAAAAAGCTGTCTTTTATCTCAGATTTTAAAGTGCACATATATTCCAAGTGGGTCTCATTCTAAAGAAGAGACCAAAGGGGCTAAGTGAGGAGGAAACAATCCACAAAATAGTTATTTTCAAACATGATAAAATTAATACCGCATGCATGCATGGTCCATGATACTTTTAATGTGAATTGATGCCTCATTTAGCTCAATTGCAAACCAATAACAATGCCTTATTGATGTGCAGCACTGAGTCCTCTGATAAAGCTGGTTTCACTGTGTTTATAGTTCATTCATTCATTTGTTCATTGTCAAATATTTAGTGAGCCCCATTAGGCACTAAAGCCTGTGTTAGGTGCTAAGGATACAATGGTGAGCGAAACAGTTGAAATTTCTGCCTTTCTAGGGTAGTGAGCAAATCTTAGAAATACATAATAATACCATGAGACTTGCTATAAGGGAAAAGTACAGATGTCTCAGTGATTTCTCATCAAACCAGCCATGGAGTTCCAAGGCCTGAGAATGTAGACACGTGTGTTCCAGCCTCACTGTGTCGGGGCAGAATTCAATCCTTGATCCCTTTTCCAGAACATTCTGCCTTACCTTTCCCTCTTCTGTCAGGAAACTCCTGTCATTCCTGCAGGTCTAGCTCAAATGTCAAGTGTCTTGGTAGACGGTGTGACATGGTTACTTGGAGCTGAGAGTGAAGATTACCACTCCCAGTTTATTCCCAACTGTTCCTCTAATAACTGTGTGACCTTAATATAGGCGCTGACCCAGCTCTGTGCGACCTCCTCCTCTGCTCCCCTTCACACAGGCATCTTTGTAAGTTATATTCAGTCATCTAAAAGCTATATCAGGTAATTTAAGTATAAATTAAAAATGAGTGAGGTGATTACCTTAGGTCACTTATGCCTGGAGTTAAATGTCTCAGAGTCCTGCTCCTTGGCTCTCAGGTTTTACTGTGGGATTTCAACAAGAGCGGGGGGACAAGGAGTGGCCTCTCATGCTCATGAGCTTCAGCATATCCCAAATTGTCATTTTAGTTCTGGCTTATGATGACTTCTCATTTTGACCTCCCTGTAATGGGTTTATATAGGTGCCCAATACGTGCCCAGTAACTATCTGCAGAACTGGAAGAAAAAAGAAAGAAAGAAAAAGAAAAAAAATTAAATGGCCAAGAAATGACTATGGGGGAAAAAAATCACATTCTAGAAAAAGCTGGTAAATAGCCAGGGGTTACGTTGTCCTCAGGAAAGGACCTTCAGTTCCCCCATCGCAGGGAGATGGGACCACAGTTCCAGGACCCACAGGGTTGGGAGGGAGTACCCAAACATGGACGGACTCTAGCCTACCAACCCAGGCTGTCTGCCCGGAGTGTCTTTCCCGAGACACTTTCTTGTGCTTTTCTTTCTTGTGCGAAGGGATCAGGCTTGACATAATCACTCTCTTGGAGGAGGGTAAAACGTATGAGTCACTCAGGACCTTATTTGATAAATATAGACACTTTTATGTGAAAACAAGTTTTATTCTGGTGGATAAGAAAACACCAAGGTATCCTGAAGCAGGGATTGAGTTGGGATGTGGAAAGGGGAAAGGGGAAGGATGGGTTTTTAGTGTATCAACTAAACTATGGTTTTAGTGTATAAACTGGCTTCTTACAGCTAAGCTCCGGCTGTTTTCTTGGGGTTTATTTTTCTGAGGATTTCAGCCGTCGCTCAGCGGCATAGGATGCACGGTTTCAGTTCCACCTGTGAGGGTGTGGCCAAATGAAGAAGGTTCCACCAGACATCAGCTGTTGTAAAACTGGCTTAGAATTTTCTCAGCAAGACTTACGGGCTTGTCTTTCGCTAAGCTTCTCTCTTTACCCACGTCTCTCTCCGTTTCCTTTGTTTCTCTCCCTCTTTTGTCTCCCACCTTTTTTTTTTTTTTTCCTCTCTGCTCTCCCCACCGTCTTTCTGTCTCTGTCTCCCCCCACTCTGATTACTTCTGTCAGTGCTGCAGGATTGAGAGCCCAGTGCCTGAGCAGCACGACTCTGCCTCTGCCACTCCTTCCACAGCACTGAGGGCTGGGCGCTCCCTGCCTAGAGAGCAAGGGGGCTGCGGGCTGCCTTGCCACGGAACCATGTCAAGAGTCAAAGAGTACTGTGAGCACATGCCATTCCCTGAGCCATTCACATGGGGGCACGGGGGCGGGGGGAGCTATTTGGATTTCAGGGGTCTCTGCACCCTGATGCAGGGGAACTGGGCATTCACTCTATGCTGGTTGCCTGACCAAAGTGTGCATAGTAGTTTGGAGTTGGCAGAGGGTGGCAGGAGAGAGGACCCTGTATTGTCCCTACACCACAAACAGAAAGGAGCCGCAGCTCAGAGGGTATGCCTTAGCCCTTTGGCAGGGGTTGTGTCTCTAACCTCTTAGAGGGCTCACCCTGGAGGGCCTGAACTTGTGTGAGTGCTGGGGCAAGACTAGTAGACTCAGTGCGGCATCTTGTTATGAGTCAGTGTTTACTGGGAGACTCCTCCTATGCAGGAGATGCTGCTCGGGACAGTGCTGGCAAGAGACAGAGGAATTAAAATTGGTCCCGGTGACTTTCCACTTGAGAAAGGCAGAGTAGGTTTTACCTAAAGCTGCGAGTGTTCAGTACCCAGCACCAGGTGCAAGAAATGGGAAGGAGACGGGAGGAGAGTATGTGGAGAGGGCTTCCTGGAGGAGATGAGGCTCCAGGAAGGCAGAGGTGCGGGGATGCGACCTACCAGGCCACCGGCAGACCTAGAACCAAGGAGGCTTCTTTCTTGAGGAGGCTGGCACTGCAGGAGGAGCATCCGTCATGAGCCCCAGTAATTCAGGAACCTCATGCAAATGAGGCACTATTGGCTCGAAAGACAGGCAGAGAGACTTTGGTATACAGGGAAGGAAAACCTTTTAATTCCGCCCTTCTAGGTTCCTTGTCTGGACTAATAATTAAGTTGACATGAGGAAACTTAACAGGAGAAAAGCAAATTGAATTACATACAAATGGGAGCCCCATGAAGATGTGAGAAGCTCCCCAGCAGTCAGGCAGTTGGCGTGTGTATGTCTTCTTGACCAAGGAGAAGGGGGTACAGTTTGGGGACTTCAGTGAGGAGGAAGACAATCCACAGAAAGACAGGAAGAGCAAATGTTCGATCAATGAATGTTTACTGTGCCACGGGGAGAAGTCTTTTTGATTAAGAAAAAAAAAGTTATCTTTGGTGATCACTCTCTTCCAGGTACAGGCCTCTGATATAAATTGTTTTAGGTGGTGAAAAGAGAGGTAAAAAAGCTCTTTTTAAGTCCCTTGGGCCTTGATTGTCTTCAGCTCAAAATAACCTATATGCCAAAATGGCACGTTCTGGAGTGGCCTGCCCTGAATGAACCCCACGAGTTCCCTCCTCTGAGAATTCTTTGGAAGTGTCACATATTCAAAACTGTGCTGGTCAATTGTTCCATTATTTCACTGAATTAAGCTCTTCGCTTTGAAAATAGGTCAGTTTAGTTTAACAGTTGTGTTTCATTTTAGGTGGTGGTGATACAGCTGGGCTCTCGAAGTCAGATTTGTATTGCTCAAGGAATCAGGTATTTAATGAGGCATTTCTATGGAAACAAGAGGAAAACATGGTTAATGATTGGAGCAAATTAGAAAACAGTTTCTAAGTTCCGAAGGTAGCCAGTCCAGACGGCA
Organism: Mustela nigripes; assembly: GCF_022355385.1. Taxonomy (NCBI): domain Eukaryota; kingdom Metazoa; phylum Chordata; class Mammalia; order Carnivora; family Mustelidae; genus Mustela; species Mustela nigripes. The sequence goes on along the minus strand of NC_081563.1, from coordinate 12,389,651 downwards.
TCTACATGTCAGGCTCAAAGCATCCTCAGAGAGGATGAGGGCAGACAGTGGCCATCTGAACAGATTTCCCTGGTTTGCAGTTTAAATGTCTCTGGTGATCTTTCTGAGTGGCCCACACAGCAACAGGCACAAAGATTATCTATACACAAACTATTTTGGCTATTTCTCAAGTTTATATCAAGTTGTCCAAATTTAGTTTGTATGGGTTTGAAAAAGGGCAGTTTTAATTCTTAATGTTTCTAAGTCAGAAGGTTGGAAGAAAAACTGGAAACATTAGTTTGGTGAGTTGAAGCCAGATACTGAAGGAAACTAGTTTACTAGTAGAAAACAAAACCTTTAAAGGCCAATCTATTAACTACCGGTGTGTATTATAGTTTCTACTGAAACATAATTTTTCTCTCTATAACCATCCCTATTTCTATCAAAGATGACCATAATAAGACTACTTTATCGCAAATTAAGTCACTTAAATAACATTGAGCTGATTATTTATGCAAGTACGATAAGAATAGCAATTAAACATATAGAATTTAAAATCTGCTTTGCTGGAACTTTCTATAAGGAATCTGAGATTGAACTTCTAAGAACCTCTCAACGTTAAGAAGCCAATCCAATGATTTGCCATTATACTTTACCTGCAATACCTATAGATTTGAGTTAATTCCTCTTTTCTCGAGGGCACCAAAATATCACTTAGCAGGAAGTGACCCTCTTACCTGGTAAGGCTGCTGGGAACTCTGTAAGGAAGATACCAAACCAGTTTTATCCAAGGGGCTTTATTAGTCCATCAAGTCAATATTAGTTCCTTAAAGCTGCCTGGTCATGTCTGAGTCTATGCATGTCTCTCTCAAACATGATATTCCGGGCAAAGCCTTGGTAATATAACAAAGGTTTCCAATTGTATCCTGTTACAAGAAGAACAGATTCTTACTGAATTTATGTAAGTAACTATATTGCTATGAAAATATAAGAATACTCACTGAGAGTTTCTGAATACTAGAGGTTTCAGGTAGGGAGAAAAATATACATGTTTCATCTTGTTTTATTTTATTTTATTTTTTTTTTTTAAAGATTTTATTTATTTATTTCTCAGAGAGAGATCACAAGTAGGCAGAGAGGCAGGCAGAGAGAGAGAGAGAGGAGGAAGCAGGCTCCCTCGATCCCAGGACCCTGAGATCATGACCTGAGCCGAAGGCAGCGGCTTAGCCCACTGAGCCACCCAGGCGCCCTTCATCTTGTTTTAAATCATAGGTGGATTAAGAGAAAAGAGGAAACATTTCTTTAAATCTGGAAAAAACAAAACATTAAAGAGCCAGCAATATTTCAAGGAAATAGTCATAAAAATTATAATCATCCTCCTTAAAGTTCATCCAGTCCCATGTAATTAATTCTTGTAGATCTTGATTTTTAAGAAACTTTATGAAGTCATCAGTTCCTGCATTAGGGTTTTGTGGTTCATACCTGGTTCAGTGGTATGATCTAAAAGTTATCAGAGACTTGCATTGTAGAGTACAGTTCCTTCCTTTCCATGAACCTTCTTGTAGCTAAAGAACTTTTGCAAAAGCATCAGAGTACAACAGTAACAGTGACAAAAGACTTAGAAACGGCCACAATTAAAGATCTGATGAGAGTCTATCACAATGCAATTGACAAAGAGAACTGTTTATTTCTGTGACATATAACAATTTAAGATAACTGGAATTAAGACTGATAACATTATACCAGGTACAATTTAATGCAATTACATTTAGTTCAAAGAACATTTATTGAGCAATATCTCTGTGCAGACTTGTGGACAATACAGGGGTAAATACAGCCCAGACCCGGTGAAACTTACACCCAGTGGACTGCGGGAGAGGCTGGAACCAAAGTGTGCGACAGTGGAACAGACGAGGGTCTGGGGGCGGCCAATCACCTGTCCTTCCTTCCTGGTTGCCTGTTCTTTCGTAAATCACGTAACCTTGGAGATCTTTAGTTTCTTTGTATCTAAAATGGAATTAAGGATGACTTTTCCTCTCTTCATAAGGGAGTTTGAGAATCAAAGGGGTTCGTAGGTCTGAAAACATTTAGTCGTCTGTAAACTGATGCACGGAAATGCATCCTTACTACACTTGTGAGTCGGGAAGTTATTAGCAATGCCACAGCTTTATCCATGGTTCATGATTAAGATATGGTCACCTCGAACACCTAACTTCAAAGCAGGTATCTTTTAGCAAGCATTTTAATAGCCTCCTTTGAATTACCTATAAGGTCTAAGCAAAACAGAATTGGATTTCTTTGAAGAGATTCGGTTACATCTTTTCAGTAATTGAAGATGGCCTTTTCACATAATTTAGTTTGAATGTATGTTGTAGATGCAAGATAAAAGAAACAAATTTTTGTACGAAACAATTTGACAGATACTAGAGAGGGGAGGAAGATACGAAAGGACGGAGATGATTAAAAAGGCAAAAAGTTGGGGCGTCTGGGTGGCTCAGTGGGTTAAAGCTTCTGCCTTTGGCTCAGGTCATGATCCTAACCAAGGTCCTGGGATCCAGCCCTGCATCGGGCTCTCTGCTCAGCATTCCTCCTCTCTCTCTGCCTGTCTCTCTGCCTATTTGTGATCTCTGTCTGTCAAATAAACAAATAAAATCTTTTTTTAAAAAAGGCCAGGATTGCATGGAGCACTGGATGTGGTGAATAAATAATGAATACTGTTATGCTGAAAATAAATAAATTAAAAAAAAAAAAGGCAAAAAGAAAGAACACTGGTGAATGAAGCAAATTATAAGCGAAAGCAGAGAGATCCTAGACCAGAGTTAGGAGACCAGGGCTCTGGTCCTACTCTTCTTCAAGCATTTGTTCCTTGACCACATCTCTTACTTCTTCTGAATCTTTGGGGGGCAAGGGGAAGGGTTAAGATAACAAATGGTAGGGGTTATAATTTTTGCCAACTCCCAAACTCATGATTCTAGACTTAAAGGGAAACATAACTTCAAGCCATGATAATGAACATTTTAATGTTTAACATGGAGAGCTGAGGCTGTGAACAAGAGACTGATTTTCAAACCAAGTTCATTTAGTTTCTTGGGTAAGTTTCCTTTAGTCATCGGCATTCTGAACAGTCCTCTGTTCAGACTGGATATAATTATGACTTACTGAGTGTGTCCCAGAAGAGCCATGAGTTAATGTCTTTGAGACAGCCTGAACTGCTCAGATGAAAGGTGGCTCTTGTAAATACATGGTTAGATGAGCCCGTTTGGAAACTGCGGGGTTTGGAGAAATGCTGCTTCAGAAATGTTATTCAAAAAAGGCGGGGTAGAGGACAGGGTGCCAGCACCAAATAAGATATGAAAGACAGAAAGCAAATCTACTGGGAAAGGAACAGAAAAGGTAAGGAAGCAACAATACTGTGAGAAAACCAAAACACGAATTATCTTGGTGTGTTACAAAAAAAGAATGTGGATATGTTGCAGTTGAATCAACCTATGATATTGTTGGCATTCTTTCTTAAGGATGTTTAAAGGTTTTAAATGGTAGAAATATTTATAGAGTAGCATTTTCACTGCTGCATAAATGTTGCTGCCAGATAGCTCCTTTGTGACTCTGGCCATTTGATTCTGTAGATGGTGTCTGGGGACAAGGAATAGAGACTGTGCTCCTACTTTAATGAATTTGCAGTCTGCAAATCAAAGCAAAATGGTTCAAGTAAAGTTAGGTGGGATTAAGTGATGTTTGTGGTATGTTCTGTTGTGGTGGTTATGAGCATCGTTTTTTTACTCACTAATTAAACGATTCCAAAGATCCAAGAGAGAATGTAGATCCCCTACCCCTAACACTGTGTAAGGAACAATTTAATCAATCAAAAGTTCATAAACGATAAAGTGCATGCTAGCTATGAAATAAAACTAGAAACAAGAACAAGAAGTTAACCAAAATTTCTAGTCCCTAAAAATGACAAACTATACCAAAACAAACTCAACTTTCTTAAATAGCACTAGGCCAAAGATTAAAAAATAAAAACTGAAATTATGTACTCTACAGAAGTTAATAAGGAGAGTGCAAAATATAAAAACAGAATAAGACTAAGGTTACACATAGAGAAAATCAATTGCATTGATTACATTTGTTAGTAAAGAGGAAAAAGAGACAGCTAGAAAGTAGTCACCAACTTCCTACTGACCCAAGAATGCAGAAGACTCATTACGAAAAAATTACAAATGATAAACACTTGGATGCCAAGTGTTAAGTGGTAAAGTCAAATCAGGGGTCCTTGTCCCCAGACACCGTGCTCCTGCCAATACATCCTCTCTCTCTCTTCAGTAAGGGCTGGATGTTCATCTAAGCACTTTGATCCAGCTGGACTAAGTATAGAAAAACTGTTCTGTTTTCTCTCTTTATGAGAAGAGTAATGTCTAGGCTAACTCCCTGATGCTGTTGAGAAGAGGTATATATGGAAGGCTAGAAACCATGATTGTCATAGTATTGGGATGGCCATTTATTATCATATCTGCTTTATAAATTACCTCTAGAGCTCTTGAGAGAGAGTGGCCACATTGGCCTCAAATCAGAGGAGTATTTTTTCCTCTATTAATTTTTTTCATGAATATTGTTCATCCAGGAAATGGATTATCAGAACATTGCTCCTGCTAAGATGGTATATGCCTGGTGGGGAGAGAGTCCTCCCTCTTAACCGGGCCTTATTCTTTAGGAAGAAATAGGGCAAAGAGATGAAAAGGAATTGTTCTTTGCTCTCAGGGAACTCACAGGGCGGAAGGGAGATGATGTAAACAGAAGATTGTATCCCAGGGCAAAATGACACAAATGCTAAATAGATGTTCATCAGGGGCTTGAGAAATAAAAGCAATCAAGGTTGCCTGGGGAATAAAGACTCAGGGAGTTGGCATCATAAATGGGTCTTTACAAGTGAGAAGGATTGGATTTGGCAGATAAGTGAGGTAAGTCATCAGCTTGTGCAAAGAATCTAGGAGTGACTGTAGAGACCATCTACAAGAAAAGTGAGCAGTGTTGAGTCTCAATCTGTCATGGTCAGGGTCAAGAATGAAGATGGATACAGTTTTAGCTCTACCTTCCAGCCTCTCCTGAGTGAGGGCTTTGGGAAATGGATTCTTTGCTTGCGATAGTTAGCCTGTGCCTGTATGTCAACAACACCCTGCCTGGTCATTTGGGGCCCTTCTTGGCCCCTGTTTTTTATTTAAGAAGCTTTAAATAATACTCCTGAAAAATTACATCATTTCTAATCTCCACATGTAACTGGGATCAGACAGATGGACTTTCTCTAGGTTACCTCAAAATTTTAATCCTTCAGTATGAGCATAGAATCGTATGTTATACAACAGTGATAAAATATGTGTGGGGATGGCTGGGGTGGAGGAGAGAGGGTTCTCCTGCTATCAGACCCTCTTCTGTTGAAACTCACAGAGGGGCACTTAGGCAACCTGAATTTGTTTATGCCTACTGGGCTCTGCATAAGCCAAAAGATGCTGGCAAATGACTCAGGTACGTTGCTGTGAAATGGGCATTATGATTTCCTGAAGTATTAAAGTCCTGTTTCATCACTGTGCTTGAAGGCCACACCAATGTGTTTGTTGGCCAGCTTATTTTGGGTTTTCCTGGTGGGCAATCATTCATCTTTCTGACTCATTTATGGTAGAAAAGCCTTTTGGGGGAGGGGTTCCCTATTAGTTCAGCTGAATATTCAGACAATTTATGTGAAGTACAGGAAATCACTTGCTAAGGAAATACATGCTTATCCAGGCTTCCTGATTTGGGAAAGGTACTGGACTCCTACTGTGGAGAACTTTGACTACTACAGTAAGAAAGGGAATTTGGACTTTCATTATATTGCAAGCCCAGGAAAATTTGCAAATAGATAAATTACATTGTCAGGCCTAACATTTAGGAATATTCTTTCATTGAGGAAACATTTAGTGAGTCCCAATTATGTGTTGTGCCCTGTAGTAACTGGGAGATACTGAGGAAGTGAACAAGATCCTGCCCTCAAGTTGTTCTCAATCTACTAGGAAGACAGACAAGTGAATCACGGTTTGCAGTTAGTGTGTTGGGTATACCTGTAGATATAAGTAAACCTATGCACTATATGAGGATCTTCTGAGAGTGACTGGGTGATCAGAGAAAGCTTTCTGGATGAGACAGCATCTAGATCTTTGACTGATAAGTAAGACTTAGGTGAACTCAAGAGAGGAGGAAAGAAGGAGTAAGTCACTGGAGCACTGAGGGCCTGAGCACCTTCTGACGTCACAGATGTTGTGGAGGCAAGAGTACTGCCTAGGAAGCAGCAACTGAGTCAGTTCAGGTGGGGAGGGTCAGCACTAGAGCAGAAGTAGTGAGGTTTCCAGGAAAGGCCAGACGAGGATAGGAGAGGTACAGTCAGCTCCTTTCTCAACCATAGACTGTGGTCTCTGATCTTACATTTCCCTTTCTTCTCTTTTTTTGCTCTATTGTTGTACCTGTGAATTTAGGCTAGTGGATAAATATTCTTCACTGAAATTGCCACATAGGTGCCTTTTCTAGAACTTTCCTTGACTACCCAATTTGCAAAATTTTATAAACTCATATCATTTTCAAAAATTTATTATTATTATTATTTTTAAAGATTTTATTTATTTGAGAGAGATCCCAAGTAGGTAGAGAAGCAGGCAGAGAGAGAGGAGGAAGCAGGCTTCCTGCCAAGCAGAGAGCCTGATGCGGGGTCTCGATCCCAGGACCCTGGGATCATGACCTGAGCCGAAGGCAGAGGCTTTGAGGCTTTAACCCACTGAGCCACCCAGGTGCCCCCCAAATTTATTATTTTTTAAACTCATATCATTTCTAAAAGCAATTTCTCCCCCAAACCTCTTGCAAGCCTCTTTGGCCATTCCTCCAGCTGGCTTCTAGATGAACATACAGAGTTGTCTTCTCCATCCTTCCTTTTGGGTTAAGTGAAGCCCATTTCTGGTGTTTGCCAACTTTTCTTCCCCCTGAGCTTCTTACATTTTTGATGGTATTCATTCTGGGTCCTCAGTCTCAGGGATCCTCATGCTCCATCCTCTGCCTGTTTTCAAAGTCTGATCTCACATTAGAATCTAAAATGTATGCACCCATATACATAGGGCTACCACTTTCTCTTTTTGCTCTCACTCAGAAATTAGACAGGGGCTTTTAGGCATCAGCCTGTAGATAGGAGAGGAATAGTCCCCTTAATTTATGCTGTGAAGACAATTTCCTGGTTCACCTATTGATTTTTTGACAAGGTCTGTACTGCTGGTGAGTACATGGACTTCTGAGGCCCTGAGATCAACTTGGTCACTAATCCATGGTATCGTCTGATAACTGTGCCCTTTTCCTTCTGGAACCTGATTTTCTTATCTCTGAAATGAGAGGGTTGTTCTAGGTCTGGCTCACACCTTTGTGACATTCTGTAATTTACAATGATAGCTTTCGAGCCTATCTAGCATCTAGAACAGGAAGTCCTGGCAAGTAACTTTTATCATACGCAGGATTTTCTTTGCTCAGTGATGTACATATGTGAACAGATGTACAGATATAAAAAGAGGTGTTGTCAGTCACATCAGGTTTATTCTGTGCTTCATAGGATAGGTGGAGCCTCCCCCAAACCAACTTGTCTATTGATGATTGAAATTGCTTTAGCAAGAAACAAAATTTTCACTTTATAGAGAGACTGGCAATTAGCTAAGGAAGGGAGAGAGACTTCTGTGTCTGCAAACAATGTAACTTATATGTGCTTAGGAACCCCACTAAAAGGGCAGGCCAGATGGACACTTTTCTAGAGCACTACTGTATAAAAGATCAGGGTGCTAAACATCACCAGAATAAAATGGATGAATGTATTTCCACTCCCACTGACATTGAAAATATTACCGAGTGGAAATTTGCATCGCACTTCACTAGGAGAAGAAGAAGTAATAGCTCCATTGATTATTCTGCAACATGGCACATGCATTCATCCTTGACATACAGAGTCAGCTGAAATTCTGAAACTAAATAATGCAAGCCACGCTTCTATTTTTTGGGAATGAATGATTTATTATGTTATCTGAATTCCGTATTTTTAATACACTTCTTGGAATGTGTAGAGTCTGGAAAATTACAAGGATGTAACCATAGGCAAGTGAGGAACTACTTTAATCATTCTTTTTTTCAGAAGTTGACTCTTTAGGGATTTGAGGTGGATTAGTAATTAAATCTGCTTATGTATATAGTTTTTATTAGTAGAAAATTACTTTTTGTCTCATTCCCACTAGAAGAACAGTGAACAAATATTGAAGGAATATTGGTTTGAAGGGGGTCCAAGGTTCCCCCATTTCTGTTTGTTTCTGACTTCTTGTGCTTGACAAGATGTGGTTGACAATAACAGAGCCATCTTGACCTTGAGTTCTCAGCAGCAGAGCTAGCGAGGCCCAGAATCCTTAACCTCCCTGTTCCCCACTCAGCATCCTGCATTCAGCTGCTGCTTGTCAGGGCAACGTTTTATCTTGACTAGACTCTGCTATTCAGAGCATTCCAAGAGTCAGGGGGAGTTCTTATCTGCCAACCTAATTTATCTTTAAAGTCTTAGTAGTAGTGTACGTACTTTCCCTAAGCATATGCTTTCCACAGCCAACTTGGCATAGGGTACTATGAGGGAGCAAAGGTGAATAACACTAAGTTCTATCCTCTTGGGGAGACTTACATTTCTTCTCTAAAACAATAATGTGAAAGGTTGATGTTAGTTTTGTGCAGCTTAATCTGACCACAAGGGTGTGTTTCTGAGTTAACATCCATTTCAGATATTGAGTGGAAAACTCTCTAGGTCAGACCCTGTGCCACGTACTTCAGGGATTCTTGAGGGAAATGAGGTGCTGCTTTGTTCTCAAGTAATAATTTTGTTCTTTGCTAAAGCAATTCCCAACCTAATGGGCATGAAGGATTGGGGAAGGGGTATATTTTGTAGACTACGGGAGGCCCTACCTAGTTTTATGAACCTGCATTCAAAGGGTCAGTAAAAACACCACACAATTAAAAAAATGATTCAGGATGAGAAAGATCATATCATGTTGCTTTGCAGAAAAAATAGGCAACAGGGAGTCTTCATTTGATGATGAAGAGCCATTTGGGCCATTTCTACAGGCTGGCCAGAGTTTTAACCAGCAGAGATAAGCAGGGCAGCCAAAGCAAAGAGGGGGAAGAGAAACCTGGGATGAGGGAGAAAGATGTAGAGCTTGTTGGGAAATGCTGAACAGCCTTTTGGCCAAAACATGGGGTCAAGGTAAGGAGATAGTTGGAAATAAAGCTAAGATTGTTGGTCTTCGCTACCTTGGTCTGTGTCTTGGATCTGAGAACTGGACATTGATTTGGTAGTTGATGAGACTCATCAAAGGCTCTTGTGCGGAGAAGTGATGGGGTTATAATTTCACATTGAGATGAATCCTCAATATATAAGACAAACTAATGGAGTAAAGAAAGAAGAAAGAGATTAGCTAAGAGGTTATTATGGTTGCTCATCTCATGTCAGAAGTAATGGATGAGTCAGTAGGAGTGCCATTGCAAAGGAGATGATGGATTTAAGGGTCATGATAAAAAATGGAGATGAGGTGGGGAAAAAAATTGTTCTATACAATTCAAACCTGGATAATTGAGGGTTGAAGATTGGAGGGTCATTTATGGAGTTTTAAAGTCTGCCTGGAGACTCCCTTGCCCATCCTCCTCTGTTCATGAATTGGAAAGATTTTTCTCTTCTACATTCTCATATATTTTGCTTATTATTCTATTTCAGCATTTATAACACTTTTCGTCCTTTGTATTTTGTTTAGTGTCAGTTGTGATTTAAAGTCTCTATAGGGCATGCCCATAGATTATTTTTTTAAGATTTTATTTATTCATTTGAGATAGAGAATGAGCACAAGTGGGCGGGGGCAGAGGGAGAAGCAGACTCCCCGCAGAGTGGAGAGTCCAACATGAGGCTTGATCCTAGGATGCTGGGATCATGACCTGAGCTGAAGGCAGATGCTTAACTGACTGAACCTCCCAGGCACCCCTCCCTTGGATTTCTAACAAAATACCTTATACTTAGCAGGTCTGCTCTGAGCTTTTACTGTTGATCAAGGATTATTTTAAGATGGTGGAAAAATTGAGGAGAGAGTGTCAGTAACTGCCCTCTGTTGAGAGAGGATTATAGAAGAGACTAGTATGCTGTGGGGACACAGAGGGAGACAATTCTGCCTGGTGAGAAGGGAGCCAAGTCAGGGAGGCTTCTGGGGAAAGTTAGTAACATTGGATGTTGACTAGAGTAAGAGAAGCTTTATGATGGTGAAGAGGTACCAGATATAGGTGATATTTTTGTTGTTCTCCAGCAGAAGGATTCAGAGTAAAGGAAGAAACCAAAAATGAGAGGTGTGGAGAGGCAAGGTCACAGGGTACCATGATACTTTGGAACTGACTGCCAAAAATGTTATTTTCCTAAATGCATTTCTAAGTGCCTTTCTACATTTAAACAGATGTGCCAATGACCATCATCCTTCCTCTTCTATCCAAAATACGGGACTTAATAGTGAGTTTATGAAAATTCACTTTTGGATGGAAGATGTATTGGTTCCTGAATTTGGGGAGACAAACAGCTTCCTGGTCAACCTATGATTTTCTTGAGTTAGGAGACTGTGCAGACTGGGAAGGTAGGAAGAACAATTTGGCTCATCCTTCCAGACTTTAGAAGTATGAGGTAATTATTAACTTTGGAAATAATCAAGCCATCATTCTAAAAATAGATGAGTCAAAAGGAAAGGTGATCTCTACTTCAGGGTAATACCCTTAAGAACAAGTAAGAATGATTCAGCAAAACAAAACTGGGAAATACAATAGGTGTGCTCTGATCACCTAAAAACTTTGAGTAAAAAGGCAGGTATTTTGAAAAACCATTTGTCTCTTACAGATTAAAGTGAGAATTCTGTGTTGAGAAGGAAAATAATTTCTGTCTAGTTTCTAGGGAAGGAGAGAGGAAGATGTGCTGGGTCACAAAATGTTGGGCTGTTGGGTAACTATTTGCTGAAAAATCCCATGCCAGAAATGATTTTTTCATTTGCGATTTGGCACCTAAAACTTACCCAACACAGAAAATAGCCTGATCTATACTTAAAACACATTTAATAATAGTCAATTAAATTTCTGTTTATTCCCAAAGCAGTAATAAAATAGATTATTTTATGAATCTATTTTTATTGAGTTGGCAAGGAGATGAAGTTATTAATTTAGAGAACATCTTATTGAATTATATAAAATCAGTAATTTAACAATTTACCTTGCTGATAGAATAATATATTTTAAAAATGAATTCACAACTCTATTTTCAAATATTCAAATCTAGTAGTTCTTCTCTTTAAACAGATTCAAACTTCCTTTGCTGAAGCTTATGTCTCAGCATCTCTAGGAAGCTTTTCCTGACTCACCCATTTTGTAAATGATCTCTTCCCTTTGAATACCTTTTCCCCTTCGTTGGTTGTTAAATTCAACATTCATAAAGAAAAGTGCATTGAAGTACGATTTAACAATAATTCTGGAGCCAACACTGGGATAATTAACCACCCAACTCAAGAAATAGTGCATTGCTAGTACCCCAGAAACCCTCCCTGTGATCCTTCCCAATCATAGCCCCACATTCCATCGTTGAGGTAACTAGTATTCTGCCTTGCATGATAACCATCTACTTTACATTGTACTTACTGTTTGTATCCATAAACGATATAGTTTCATTTTCCCTATTTTGGGAACGTATGCTCTTGAAATCATACTGAATATGCTTTTTGGTGTTGCAGTTTTTGCTCCATCTTGTGTTTTTGAAAGTCATTCATTTTTTTTTTTTTTTTTTTTTTTTGCAGACAACTTATTGTAGTAGTTTTTTTCTTGTTGTTGCTGGATGGTAATGCTGGGTATGATTTTTTTTTTTTTTTAAGATTTTTATTTATCTGAGAAAAAGAGAGAAAGAGAGAATGTGTGGTGGAGAAGAGCAGAGGGCCGAGGGAGAAAGAGAGGCAGAGAAGCAGAATCCCCACTGAGCAGGACACCTAAGGCAGGGCTGGATCCCAGAACCCTGGGATTATGACCTGAGTTGAAGGCAACCACTTAACTGACTGAGCAACCAGGCACCCCCCGCCCCCCTATGATTTCACTGCCAATTAACCATTCTTCTATTGATAACAATGTAGGTTGTCTCTAGTTTGGTGTATTAAAGAAGTGCCTCTAAGTGTGACCTTTGTACCCACAGCTTCAGGATCACCTGGGAATTCATTTGAAATGCAAATTCTCCGATCATGTGCCAGACCTGCTGACCTAGGAATTCTGGAGGTGGAGCCTGGCATACTGGGGATTTAACAAAATTTCCAGATGATTTTTTTTTTTAAGATTTTATTTATTTATTTGACAGAGAGAGACACAGTGAGAGAGGGAAAACAAGCGGGGGGACTAGGGGAAGGAGAAGCAGGCTTCCACTGAACAGGAAGCCCAAAGCATGGCTCGGGGCTTGCTTCCAGGACCGTGGGATCATGACCTGAGCCCAAGGCAGATGCCCAACGACTGAGCCCCATTCCAGATGATTCTGACACATAAAAATGGAGAGCCCTTTGGAGTATCTACTTAGTATCTGTGCTTTTCTTCAACTTTAACAGATAAAGTCAAGTTTTATCAAGTAGGTATGGCAATTTGCACTTTGACCAGCATCATATTTTGTTAAGCCCATGATCTGACTGAATGAAAACCTGGAACTTGGTTAAAAATGAACGTTTTTGTATTTCAAACAGGCTTATAAAAATTCAGGTACATTATTATTTATTTGTGGGTGCTAACAGAGTCTTGTTTTTCTTGACTATGAGTAAGCAGATACAGACAGTTATTGTTTTTTACCCTGGACAAGGATTCATTTTTTTAATCACTTTTTGTCACCATTTTTTAAAAATTTATTTTTTAATTTATTATTTTTAAAATGATTTTATTTATTTATTTTGAGAGAGAGAGAGAGAGAAAGAGCATGAACAGGGGGAGCAGCACGCAGAGGGAGAAGCAGACTTCCCACTGAGCAGGGAGCCTGATGCAGGACTCAATCCCAGGACTGTGAGATCATGACTCAAGCCCAAGGCAGACACCCAGCCAACTGAACCACCCAGGCACCACAATTACCATTTTATTTTTAATTGATTAATTAATTAATTTGTAAAAAGGTGACTCAGGCAAAGGGTGCCTGTTTCAAAGGCTGGAAGAGGCATATATACAATGAAAGTAAGTCTCTCTCCAGTTCTTTGTTTCAGTCATTTCTTTTCCCTCCCAAGTCAACCACTATGATGAATTTTCGAGTAAGCATTGAAAAATAATTTCTTTATGCACTTATCCTGTGTGTCATTTAGATTTGGGGGTCCCTCTTCTGTTTTCCCATAGCCTGTAGTTTATTTTCATCATGGCATTTATAGCACTGAATGATTAATTGTTTGCATTTCTGTCTAAACTAGGATTTCTTTGGGTGTGGAAATTGGGTTTTATTATACCCAGATTTTAGTACAGGCAGTGCTTGGTAGAGCAAAGGCAATTAATAAAAAATGTGACAACTAAATGAATTAAACCAGTAATTTTTTCCTTTTAGCTGTGTTGATTTCTGAAGTTTGAATGTCTGGGTTTCTTGGCTGATTTTTCTTTCCTAGCATGTCTCCCTTTGGTCAAGGTTTGTAGAATGGCATCTCATGATGAATGTGGCTCTGCACAGGTAGATAAATAGCTAATGAGCTTTGTTGGCCTTTAGAGCCAAGAGGCAGGAAGATGGGCATCTCTTCCATCTCTGCCCTCCTCTGAGAGGTTGCGAAGGATAGTTCTGCTTTCCAACTTTGAAAAGGCTTATAAATACTCTAATTTACAGAATCCATCCATTATCATTGATTACAGAGCAACAGGACACCTAGGGGAAAGGATTTGATTAGGGGAAATGATTACTTAGGATTTTGTACTTTCAGAAAAGCCAATGTTTGCTGAATAGGAGTTTTAATCTTTTTACCTAAATGAGGTTTCTTTTCTAGCAAACCTACTGAGTTGCATGTTTCTGAATTTTCTGGAGTTTTGTCTGTTTTCGTTGGTCTCATTGTAACTGGAACTCCACTCTTTTGAATTGAACAAGAAAGCGTCTTAAAGTCCTCATTGAGTTTAGGAAAAACATGCTAGTTCTGTTACCTCTGGCTACACTTGAATGTTTAAAAATTCTCTTTTAAAGTCTGTGTTTGTCAAAATAACAGCTCAGAATTATAACTAGCAGATTGTTTGATCTTCCTATCTCTGGTGTGAAGAAACCTTACATGTTTTTCTCTTGTACTTTTTATTTTTATTATTGTGAATGTGAGGATTTTTCAGCTGCAAGGTCTGAGGAAAAGTCACTTGAAGTTTGTGTTGCATTGATACAACCTGTACATAGGTTGGGTCTTTTGTTTCGTGTTGTGTGTTTGTAAGAGAGATGTTGCCTGAAATTATCCCATTTTTTGTGTGTTGCATCATAAACAACATGAATGAAAATTTTTCTTTTGAATAGGAGTTGTCTGTGGCCTGGTGAATACTGATAAAATACTCTTCTTAAAGTTAAGTCTTGTTAGAATTGATAATATGACCTTTTCTCATTTTAGTTTGTGAATTCATTAAGGAAGAGAGTTACTTGGAATTGTATAAAGGACCATGGTTACCAAGAGCCAAAAATAAGACCCATTTTTGACTCTTATGAAAATGAGCTGTCATTCAATAGAATGATATAGAGCTTCCTGTACTGTTCTGGAAAGCTCTCCGAGGTGTATTGTTAATTGATACAAGTAGGATATAAAATATTACTTATAAAATAATCTCATTTACATATTTTAAAAAGATATTTATTTACATTAATATTAGGTGGTTAAGTGTCCACAAGGACCAGGCAAGTGTGCTCACTTCTGGTTAGTGGGGATGGGATTTGGGACAAATTTGGGGAAGAAGACTTGCTTTTTTCACTTTATATTTTTCCTAGTGTTTGAAAGTCTTTCCATGAGTTAGAATCACTTATATGAAAAATAAAAGGACATTTAATTAATGTACAAAACTCCAGCTGCGTGACACCTTTTATATAGCACTTGATGGTCTGAACTTGAGTTTATCTGAAACAATCAGTGATAATTACTTCAGTAATTATGGCCTGGAATTTTCCTCATTCTTGTGTGTTGCATCATAAACAACATGAATCGAAATCTTTTCTTTGAAAAGGATTGGCCTGTGGAATGGTTGGAAACTTATAAAATATTGTTTTTCAGATTAAGTCTTATTAAAATTGATACTATGACCTTTTCTCACTTCAGTTTTATGAAGCTACTGAGGAAGAGAATTACATCTTGCTCATGAAAGTGTTGTGAGGGTCTAATGGAGAAATTACTTTAGTAAAAATTTTAGAAAAAATACTTAGTTTTAATTTTGTGAAGGGTCCAAAGAGCCTGCTTCCTTAAAGAATACAGTCTTGCAAGAAAGCAGGGACATTCTTACACATGGTCTTTTCATCTTATCTCTTCCTTTAGTGCTAAACTTACACAAATATTACTTCTTTTCCTTAAATTTAAAGCACCTCTTTTCCTCTTGTCTTTGATGGATATAATAATGGCTCTCTGCTAACCTGGGCTGTTTTTTCAAGGAAAAAAAAAAAAGACTAAAGAAATAGGAAAACTTAACATTAAGACTGCCATACTGAGAAAGAGATCGTGGCTTTTAAGGAAGAAATAAATAGTTAGATTGTGAACCCCCAGAAAGCTAGAACTGTGTCTGATTAATTAATCTTTATAACCTCAGTACTTAGTATGATATCTGGATTGTAGTAGGTACTTATTCAATGTCTTCTGGATAAAGCACTGAATCTTTTGATGATTATTCTTATCTATCTAAAATATTAGGGAAACAGTAAAAATAATAGCTAAGCAGCATATAATTAAGATTTATTATCCTGCAAGTCTTCAGAGAAAAAAGGGAATGAGAGTATTGATGGATGTAATATTTGTGCTCCTGCCTCTACTAACACCAAATTCACATGTTTAAGTCCTGATCCCCAGTGAGATGGCATTTGGACATGAGGTCTATGGAAGTAAGTAGAATTAGATGAAATCATAAAGGTAGGGTCCCCATGGTGGGTTTAGTGTCCTTATGAGAAGAGATACCAGAAAGCTTGTTCTCTCTCTTCTTACCAAGTGAAGACGGCAATAAAGTTGCTGACAGCAAGTCAGGAAGACAACCTTCATCAGGAATCAAATGGACAGGCATCTTAATTTTGGACTTTCCAGCTTCTACAACTGTGAGAAATGAATATTTGTTGTTTAAGTCACCCAGTCTATGGTATGTTGTTACGACAGCCTAAGCTGACTAATAGAGGTGGATAAGGAGGTGGCACTTGGGTGGCTCAATCAGTAAAGTGTCTGACTCTTGATTTTGGCTCATGTCATGATCTCAGGGCCCTGAGACTGAGCCCTGTGTCAAGCTCCATGCTGAGTGTGGAGTCTGCTTAAGATTCTCTCTGCATCTTCTTCCACTACTCTGTCATTCCCTCTCAAAAAACAAAAAACAAAAACAAACACACAGATGGATAGGGAGAATTAATACCTAAGTGCTAACAAAGTATTTTATATAGATTATTTCACTTAATCTTCATATCTAATGTGGTATAGATTATAGCTGACCTTGAACAACATGCATTTAAATTGTGTGGGTCCACTTACACATGGATTTTTTTTCAATAAATATAGTACAATACTTTTAAGAAATACAGTATAATACTGTAAGTATATCTTCTCTTCCTTATGATTTTGTTAATATATTCTTTTCTCTAGATTATTTTATTGTAAGAATATAGTATATAATACATATAACCACAAAATATATTGTTGATTGACTCTTTATGTTGTTGCTAAGGCTTGGGGTCAACAATGGGCTATTGGTCATTAAGCTTTTAGGGAGTCAAAAGTTATATGGATTTTTTACTGTTTGAGGGTCAGCACCCCACCCCTGTGTTGTTCAAGGGTCAACTATATATCCACTTATTCTACTTTACTTGAAAGGAAACTGAGACAAGGACAGAGATTAATTGGCTAGTAAAGTGGCAGAACTAGGATTTTAATAAAAACCTGTCTGATGACTGCTATGAACATTGGGGGTACAGATGGCCCTTCTTTTCACTACATCTGTATCTTTGGGGTAAATACCCAGTAGTGCAATTGCAGGGTCATAGGGAAGCTCTTTTTTTAATTTCTTGAAGAATCTCCACACTGTTCTCCAAAGTAACTGCACCAACTTGCATTCCCACCAACAGTGTAAGAGGGTTCCCCTTTCTCCACATCCTCTCCAACATATGTTGTTTCTTGTCTTGCTAATTTTGTCCTGTGGAAAGAACCAAGATGCCCTTCAATGGACAAATGGATAAGGAAGATGTGGTCCATATACACTATGGAGTATTATGCCTCCATCAGAAAGGATGAATATTCAACTTTTGTAGCAACATGGACGGGACTGGAAGAGATTATGCTGAGTGAAATAAGTCAAGCAGGGAGAGTCAATTATCATATGGTTTCACTTATTTGGGGAGCATAACAAATAACATGGAGGACAAGGGGAGGTGGAGAGGAGAAGGGAGTTGAGGCAAATTGGAAGGGGAGGTGAACCATGAGAGACTATGGACTCTGAAAAACAATCTGAGGGTTTTGAAGGGGTTGGGGGTGGGAGGTTGGGGGAACCAGGTGGTGGGTATTAGGAAGGGCACGTATTGCATGGAGCACCGGGTGTGGTGCAAAAAACAATGAATACTGTTACGCTGAAAAGAAATAAAAAATTAAAAAAACAAAACATAATAAAACAAAATAAAAAACCTGTCTGATTTTAAAATGCAGTTCATTGCAGTGTCTCAGTTGGTTAAGGACCTGACTTTGGCTCAGGTCATGATCTTGGGGTTCTGAGATCAAGCCCCAGGTGGGATCCCTGCTCAGTGGGGAGTCTGCTTCTCCCTCTCCTTCTGGTCCTTCACCCTGTTTGTATTCTCTCTCTCTCTACCTCTCTCTCTAACACATAAACCTTTTTTTTAAAAAATAAAAATACAGTTCATTCCAATACTCCACACTGTTACGGAAAGTTAAAATTTTTTCCCCCTAAGGTCTGGATGCTTCTACTTTTCTTGTTCTTTGATCTTCATGTTTAGATTAGATCCCAATAGCATTAAACAACAGTGTTCACAGGAGTGCTGTCACTAGATTTGCATTTTTTCAACTGAAAGCATTGTCTTTAGAATCTTGGACTGTGGTTTTAAAACCACATCAGATTTGTTTTGGAGGGTAAAATGAGATGAACGGCTCTAACCTTATTTTTTTTTTTAACTGGTTACCCAACTTCTACAATGCTTACTGAATAAGTCTTTTTTTCCTGTTTATTTGAAATAATGTCTTTATCATAGGATTTATAATTATGTATATTTTTGAGGGATGATAGTTTGGTCCTCTGATCTGTCATATATTCAAATGACAATGCCTTTCTTTATATTTATGGCTTTATAGTGAATTTTAATACTTAATAATTATCCCCTAATTGTTTTGATTTTAGAAAACATTTTTATTCTTACGTAGTTTCTCCTTAAGTTATTTTTAAGTGTACGAGAGTAAAAACACACATTTTAGTGAAATTACATGACATTTACAGATTTGTTTGTGTATAATTTACCTCTTTAAAAAACTGCCATAATGTTTAAAAAAATAGCATTTATTCTAGATTTCTTTTATTTCCCTGTAGGAAGTCTGGGATTTCCTTTACATAGGTTGTATACATTTCTTATTGAGTTAACCTTAAGTATTTGTTAGTTTCTGTTTAAGTTATATTTTCTCTTGAATTATTACAAATATATAGGAAAATACTGGTTTCTCAACATTTATTTCATAACTAACCATATTACTAATTTCATTAAAATTTTATAGACCTTCAGTTGCTTTTCCTTGGTCTTTCAGATAATCAAATCATCACCAATAATAGTAGCTATATCTTACTATTTTTTTAATACTTGTGCCTCATTCATTGGAAAATAGTGATATTAATAGTCACTTTTATCTTGTTATTGGGAAAGTGGATTTTTATAATTTCATATGATATTGTTTATTGATTTAAGGTAGATATTATCTGAGAACTTTTACTGATTAAGAAAGTAATCCATAATTATAACATTTAGCAATATATAAATAATAATGTTTATTGTGAAAGTCTCTCATAATCTCCATCCTCAGAGATAACATTGGATGATAATCAGCATTTAATTTTATAGATTCTGTGTACAGTTTAATGAGTTTTTAATACATTTTTCCAGTTGCACACCCATCAGTACAATTCAGTGTTAGGACATTTCCTTCACCCCTAATGCTTCCTTTATGTCTGTCTGCAGTCAGTGCTCACCCCCAACCCACATTCAGGCAACACCAGCCAGCTTTCTTTCCCCGTAGTTTTGCCTTTTTTCTTGTCTTTTTTTTTTTTTTTTTTTTTTTTTAAAGATTTTATTTATTTATTTTACAGAGAGAGATCACAAGTAGGCAGAGAGGCAGGCAGAGAGAGAGAGAGGAGGAAGCAGGCTCCTGCTGAGCAGAGAGCCCAATGCGGGACTCGATCCCAGGACCCTGAGATCATGACCTGAGCCGAAGGCAGCGGCCTAACCCACTGAGCCACCCAGGCGCCCACCTTTTTTCTTGTCTTTTTAAATGATTGCATGGTATTCCATTATGTGGACATACCAGTATGTATGTATGTATGTATGTCTATCCTTACTTTACAGGGGAGAGATACAGACAGACAATGAGCAGGGAGGAGGAGCAAAGGGAGAGGGGGAGGGAGAGAATCTTAACAGACTCCACATGCAGCCGGGGGCCAAATGCAGATCTTGATCTTATGACCCTGAGATCATGACCTGAGCCAAAATCAAGAGTCAGAGGCTTAGCCAATCGGGTCACTCAGGCACCCCTTCCAAAATGTATTTGGTTAATATTCTATGGTAAATAACTCTACAATGACCATCATGCCACCGATGACTTTGCCCACTTTTCTAAGTATTTTATAGGTTAGATATGCATTTTTGTGTCTTAATATATATGGAGGGTGGTCTTAGAGAACTTAGAGAACATGCAATCTGTATTCACACTAGCAGTTCTTGGAAGTTCTCTTGTATCCCCAACACCACTGAGAATTGTTTGTTTTGCTGTCGATCTAGTGGGGGAAATGTGGTTAAGTCATGCTTTAGAGCCGTCTCAGGAGGTAGATGACCCACACCCAAGTCTTTTCCTACTCCTTACTAGCTGTGCGACTTGGGCAAATAAACATTTTATAGTTTTATTATATAAAATATATCACATTGTTACTGTTTCTTCAGAGATATTATACTATCTGTTAAGATTCTAAATGAGAATTTCCATAATCTTTCCTTGTGGTTCTTCTGGAATATAGATAAAGATGTAGATGTACAAATATATTTGGTTATATGGATGTAAATAGAATATTATGTATTACTGTATCTTAATTTCACATTACCTTACTAAACTCTGAATTAGGTAGTACAGCTCTTTAACATTTTCTTTCATGCATTTGAGTTTCTGTCACTCCCTTTATGTCATTCACCTTCCAAGGTTAGGGGTATGCTTTCTTTACCTGTAAATATCCAAGGCTCAATACATTTCCTGAATACAGCAAGCACTTAATATACGCTGGAGGCCTTATTGATTGAATGAAGGAATGAATATACAAATGGAATATTTGTGGACATAAAATAAAATCCTCTTGCTTCCCTTCCGAGGAGATCATGCAGACAACGTCAGTCGGGTTCCATATTCACAGTGAAAGTTCAGAGAAATGTAAACAAACAGTTTCTCAGTCATTCCTTTTGCCACCTCACTATTGAAGGAAGAATTTTTTTTAATACCTTCAACTTTATTTTGTGAGCATTTGAAAGGCCATTTCTATTTATTTTCAGGAAGAGTGGAATATTGGCAGTAGTGTGCAATTTCCTTTCTCACTGTGTGTGACAAACAGCATAACTTCCTCACTATAATCTGGTTTGAAAGTTGAGGATAATATTGTTGCTAGAGACCTGACTTTGCTGATGAGCCTCTGGTCAGTATTTTTAGCCAAGACTTAGGTGAAGCTGTATAAGTAAGAGAGCATTTCATCAACTTGGCACATGACATAAACCTCTCATATTGGAATCAAAGAGGGACACAAGAGGCCAGAACACTGGGTTGAAACCAGCAAGTCTGACCTTTGAAGAGTGTAAAGTATTGCCTTTAGGTTTAAATAGTCAACTGCACAAATTAGAGAGGCACAGCTTGGTAATGCTTCTAGCAAAAAAAGAACTTGTTTTTAATTGATGAGAAAATCAACCAAGCCCTAATTAGCCCAAGGCTAGAAATATGAACCCAAACTTAGCTCTACTAACTAGTATCTGGTGGTAGTGCTATTCTTTTCTGCTGGGGTGAGATCATACCTGAAATATTAGGTGAGTTCTTGGTGAAAATATTAGGAATGGCCTTAAGCAGTTGTGTCTATAGAGGAAAAATCCCATGGTTTTGCAAAAACTCAGTATCATGTTTTCTCATTTTGCAAACCGTGGTTAAAGACCCGAGCACATCCCAGAAAAGGGAATTTTCAGAAGTTTGCTGTAACTATGATCTGAGAGAATGCTATGTGAAAGGTGGATCATTTTCATCTAATTTTGTTTGTCTTCAGAAGACAAACTCACAGAAATAGAAAGATAGGAAGCAACTCTTGGCTTAATGGAGTATCAGTAGAGGCAAAAAGCTAGAAAATTTGATGAAGTTAGTGTCACGATGGCCATTTTATACAGCAGGACTTAGTACGTACTGCAAGCCTCAGAGGAGAAAAACTTATGGCCGCTAGGATTTCAGATCCCTGTGCTTCTAACTCCAATTTCCATTCATTTGTTACTAGTTACTCTCCAGATGTGAAGTTAGATATCTTTTCAGTTATGGGGCATGGTTAGGTAGTGTCTCAACTGAATGTTATGGGACCAGACATTTTGGTAAGGATGCACTTGAAGCCAGTGTTTTCTCAGTCAGCATCGTGTGGATCCTGTTTTCCAGTACCTAAGGAAGTACTCCATGAAAACATGATACTTTCATCAAATCAGCTTGGGGAATGTTGAGTTAAACCAAGCTTCATTGTTTTTTTGTTTGTTTATTTGTGTGTGTATGTGTGTGTTTACTATAGAACTTCTAAAGCCTTTAATTTTTTTTTAAAGATTTTATTTATTTATTTGACAGACAGAGATCACAAGTAAGCAGATAGGCAGGCAGAGAGAGAGAGACGGGGAAGCAGGCTCCCCGCTGAGCAAAGAGCCCGATGCAGGACTTGATCCCAGGACCCTGAGAACATGACCTGAGCCGAAGGCAGAGGCTTAACCCAATGAGCCACTCAGGCGCCCCAAACCTTTAATATCTTTATGTACATTGTGATATCCTAAACTTTTTTAACAGAAAGATTCCGCTTATGCACCAATATTTCTTGGAACCACTTGGAAGATAGTTTTAAAAACACTGCTCTGATGTTTCTTTCATTTCTAAGAAACTATGACAACAGAGGAAACAATTAAATTGGGTTAATAGTAGCCACTGTTCTTAAAGATTGCAGAAAGTGTGAAACCAAACCAATTTTGTAAAAATAGACTATGTTATGTCATGAACGACTTACTCCTCTTGCATCGCTCTAGTGGTGAAGGCTTTGGGCAGGTAACATGTTTCACGCATTTTATAAAGTGCCTGGCACAGGTTCTCCATATTCTTTTTTTTTTTTTTTTACCTGAGTGATCAAAAAACAGTGTTAAGAAGGTTCAGACAGGGAGACTTACAGAAACAGCTTGTCCTAAGATTTAATAAATACATCAAGTCCGGGTTACCTGTTGGGTCAGTCGGTTAAGCATCTGCCTTGAGCTCAGTTCATGATCCCAGGGTTCTGGGATGGAGCCCCACATTGCGCTCCCTCAGTAAGCAGCTGCTCTGACTGGTCCAAATCTATCACCTCTACTGGGCAGTGTCTTTAATGACACATCCTTTCATGATTTGTTGGTCAGCCACAGGAATTCAGCTTCTGGTCAGGAGTCCATGCTGCTTCAGTGTCACCAGCTCTGCACAAGACCTGGGCTAGTACTACTTCTCTGAGCCAAGGGCTGTGGGCTGGGAAGTTCTAATAAGATGGTGCACTGGTCAGAAAAGACCATGGCCTGGTAAGGGCAGCTGCACTGTGTTAATAGGAGTCATTAAGGAGAAAGAGTGTCAATATAGTGTAAGCCATATACTCAAAAGAATCTTCACTGTTACGGTTGGTACATTACTACCCCAACAGAAAATATTCTTTTTTCTGTTTGTTTGTTTGTTTGTTTTTGTTTTATCAAGTAAGAGATAGAAGCATGAATAATATAGTCCTCCTTAGATCAATGTGGGATGTATGACCTTTCTATCTGGGCTAAATTCCCACGAAGTCGGCTGTGAATTATAGAAGACACCTTCTTTGGGGACTCTATCTAGTATCATTAGTTCTAAGACTAAGCCCTGAGTTTGTTTGTTGAAGCCCAGCAGATCCCTATCAGATTTTGTGCAAAGAGTGGGTAAACCAATACAGAAGACTAAGTGGTCAAATGGAAGCACAGATTGCAGTCTGTCCCACACCAGCCTCCTGAGCAGATGGCAGAGCTCCCTCCTGTAGGGTCTGCTTGGAGCCCAGTAGATAGAGATTTGCAAGTGGCAACAGCAGGGGTAGCAATCCAGGTCAGAAGCTTGGGAGGGAGCCTGAGATTGAGAGCCTGAATTGTAAACCACTTTGAATCATGGGTCTCCTTGGTCTCTTTCCACTCAGGTTCCTAAAGCCTCCAGGGAGTAGAATTGTGGTAGCAATACTGTCAACTGACCAGGACAGTTAATGGACTTATTTGTAGGTGATGAATGAGAAAGATGCAGTTTCTGAAATGAGTGCTAAAGGGTACAGAACAAGTTTTAAAACTTTATACCATGCTTCTGTCCTCTTGGATTCAGTAAAAGAAAAAAAAAAAATTTCTCAAAATTGCTCCCTCCCCTGCCTGCACCACCCTGCAAGCTTTTCCGGTACCCACCCAGGCTTTCCCCACCAGAATATGTCCTCTGGAAATAATAGAATTAACTACTTACTAATTTCAACTGATTATAATATAAGGGAAATACACAAATCAGAGGAAAGGTTAGGAATTAAAATAAGCTAGGTAAAATTTAGTGTTTTTTGTTTTGTTTTGCTGTGATGGTTACTAAATTACAACCATTTATTCTTTCTAGGGCACACATACATTTGACTTTTTGGCTGTATTGCTTTGGCCCTGAGAGCAACTTTCTCCTAGAGAGAGGTAAATTGCCTTCTCTGCTCTTCTAAATAACACTCAAGTGGCCTTTTCTTTCTTTTTATATTCCAGTCTTCCTTCTTCCCTCAAGTATGAAGCTCACATTCAGCTTGGAGAGAGAGAGATTTCAGATGCTTATATTTGCCATCCCCATCCCCTGGGATAGTCTTTCTCCACCGGAGTGATCTGAATTCCCCCAATTCCCCTCTGCCTCATTTGGCAAGAGGCAAGTGGTTCCCCACCGTGGCTGCACATTAGAATCTCCAGGGGGCGCTTGAAGAATACTGATCTGTAGTTCTCTCCTAAAAGGTTTGGATTTAATTGTTTGGGGTGGGTTTCAGGGGTCAATATTCTTAAAACGCATCCCAGGAGGCTTCAATGTGGGCTCAATGGACTTCTGGGTCTCTTTTAGCTGTGTAGTCTAGAGGTCTACAAGATCCTGTGTTCATGGTCCATCCATGGTATTTGGAAGATGTAGGAATTTTTTTCCCCCATTTAAAGAGTGCCTGCCATTTTTCTCAGGCTTGCTACTTGGCCAAAGAATCACATTTAATTTTTAGGGGGATAGATGCTCTCTCATTAGAACCTTATAAGTACATTTAAGTGTAGAGGTGCAGAATGGTTTTTGAAAAGTGTCCTAACTGAAGAAATAGAAAATGTTTTCCTAGATATCTGTCATAATACCAGGGGATTTCCATTCTGAGACTTGTTCATTTATAATCTATCTTATCAAGTGGACAGTCCTTACAAAGGATGTAAGATAGATTCATCTGAGTTAAAGAAACAACAATGTAATTAGTCATGCCGTTCCTTGCTGTCAACTTCTCCCCAAGAACATAGTGATGGATCTGCTGGAGGCGATAGCAGAAGTTTGACTGGCCCAAATTCTCCTTTCTCAAAGGGAGTCTACGCATCTGATGGAGAATTAAGTTCATGGGAAGAAGGACATGGGCATGCCTGTCTTTGGGGCTTAGTGAAATAGTAGATAATATTTTTTTCCTATGTGCTTATACTCTACTTATCAGAAAATATCAAATAGCAACTTTACTTTGATTTTTCTGTTTTATTAAAACAATTACAATTAAAGAGAGAACATTACCCTAATTAAGTAATTGAATGAAATGGCGAACAGATGCACTCTGGCTGCTGTGGACAGCCGTCCCCGTTTATAATGGTGAGCACAGCAAAGCCATCTGGACCTTTTTTGTGTTCTTTTATCCAAATTAGTTTTTGTTTTTGAGATGTCATTCCAAGAATTTCCATACTATTAAGGCTACTGTTCCAATAGGACAAGGATAGAATAGAGAATAGTGTTCACAGTATGATCGATGAAATCTTAGATTAGATTTCTTAGAAATCTCCTCTATCTGCCTGAAAAGACCAAAGGGCCTTGCTTTGCCCTTTTTCTCTCTTACTGTGTCATTACTTGACCAAATTCTGGCTTGATATTAGGGTATTGCTTATATGTATCATTCAACAAGATTCATTGTCAAAATCTAAATGTCCCATAAGCCTGATTACCTAAAAGCAGAAGTGGGACAGATTAATGAGCTAGCCAGCATGAATTCTCTCACTTTGAGGACTGCTCTGATGTTGAGCAGGGTACCATCTGCTACAATAACAGGATCAACCTCCTTTTTCTGAAAGAAGATGTGTACTATCCAATTATTTGGCCTTAAATTCTTCTGAACTACGGGTAGTAGAATGTATCTAGTGCCTAATCACTGTTCTGATGGGTCTTGGCTTTTGTTTGTTTGTTTGTTTTGTTTTCTAAGTACAGAGTAAATTAGAAAGAATTTTTGAATCTTCTGCACCGAGGCACATCATGGACATCAGATGTTTCCTTTTTCTTGGACTAGGGTTTTTTTTTTTTTTTTTCCTTTTCTTTCCCCTTGAGAGAACATATTTCTCTTTTCCCTTGAATTTCTTTTGCACAATTGCCTATGTTGCGCAGCTGAGAAGCCATTTATGTACTCTACTTATTTGAAGAAGAGATACAGCCTGTTCTAATTCTGTAGTGTGTCAGGAAACCTGACACCAAGAACAGAACATCTCATACTAGACCAACAAGAGCTACACTAAATTGTGTTAGGTCTCAGAATTTGGACTTAACGCTGTGCACATCAGTATTTACTACATATCTATATCTGAATGCTGGAATTTGTTGGAACCCAAGTGGACTCTGTGCATGTGTGTGTGTGTGTGTGTGTGTGTATTTGTGTGTGTGAGATGATCCTGGACAGATGTTCCATATATTGTTCCTCCACACTTCTAAGAAGGTAGAATTATCTAAAATACTCAGAAGAAGAGATACCTCAGAAAACAATTTTTAATCTAGAAAGCAGAAGGCAATTTTACAAACTTCCTGCTAAAGGCATCAAATGAAATGTAAGATGACTCATTCTCAACCCAAAGAATGGGCAGCTATAAGGTAAGACCAAATTGAAATGAAGGTAGAGATAAAAAGGCAAGTGGATTAGATAAAAGAATTTAAAAGATGCCTGGGTGGCTCAGTGGGTAAGCCTCTACCTTCAGCTCAGGTCATGATCTCAGGGTCCTGGGATAGAGCACCACGTTTAGCTCCCTACTTAGTGGGGAGTCTGCTTCTCTCTCTCCCTCTGCTTCTCCCCACTGCTTGTGCCTTCTTTCTCAAATAAATAAATATACTCTTTTTAAAAGTTAAAAAAATCAAAATGTAATGTTGCAATAAAAATCTGCAGTGGAAGGAAAAAAGAGAAGTGAAACATTAAAAAAAGAAGTCAAAGATAAATCTGAAATCTCTTCAAATTCAGAGAAAAGGACAAAATAAAAACATGAATAAAAAGATAATAAATATGTGGGTCAGAAAGCAAATATTTAACACTAGAAAAAGAATCATTCCAAAGGGAAAAAATAAACAGAACAGTAGAGACTATAATAAAAGTGTATTAGGCGTCTCATTTTATGGTGCTGAAAAGAACACTTTGCAAATTGAAAAGGCTCTCCATGTTCTAGGTGAAATTTTAAATAATGATTAATTTCTAACTCTGTGACCTTGGGCACATTTCTTAACTTCTCTGTGCCTCAGTTTCCTGATTAAAATAGCGACAATACTATTATCGGCCTTAATGCTTCATTGTGGGTTTGTGAGCATTTTGAGTGGTGACTAAAGCATAGAAAACAGTATGACTGTTTTAAATTAAGTAAATAATAATGTATAAATGTATTGTTTATAGACACACTTCATTTACTTAGTAGCTCAACATCAAGCGACACTCCGTGTCTGAGTTGTTCTAACCTGCACCTTTCCTCTGGTGACTGGGCTCCTCTTCCTTTCTAGGTCCATTTTGCCTCAGCCTCTCTGCTGTCTTGCTTTAGCTCATTGCCCACCCATAACTCCTTCCATGGCCATGCAGTAATGGATCCTGGATTCCATTATTGAGACGCAGCCATCTGCTGCCAGTCCTTCGGAAAGTTCCTCCTTGAGTAGACTCTCACAGCACCTTTGGTAAGTTTCCACTAAATTTCAGAGTAGTCACTTCTGCTTGTATCCTGTCCACTACCCAGCTCACTCCTGTGGCCTGGTCTAGATCTTGACTGGATCCTGCATTCCCATGAGTTCCCAGCTTATGCTTATACTGTTGAGGCTCCTGCAGGTGACTTCCTTGGACACATTATCCACAGAAATGTATTAGGACCAAGTAAGAAGGCTCTTACACAGTTTTGCCAAAGGGAGTCACATAATCAGCTTTCCATGTGATGACCTCACTTTTATGTAACACTTGTGCCCAAGTACTAATTGGGAAATGTTTCACATCTCTTGGAGTATTCTGGATTCAAGGCAGAACTTCAGAATAGTGTCTTCATGGTTTATACATTTGTTTAATCCAAACTGATTTCTTTATGCATGAGATGATCAATGTAAGTTAGAAGCTAAAACCAAGACTAAATGTTATACTCCAAATTGACTTATGGAATCATTACTTTCAGCTTTTAATTAGCTAGTGATAAAATCCAAGACAATCATTAGCAGCGTGGGGATTGTAAGACATACCATTTATGGTTAACATTTAATTATGCCTAACCTTAAAGCAGGTGATTCTGCTGTCTTTTTTTTTTTTTTTCCCCGTGCAGGAGTTCAAAGATAGCTTTGGGTAGAAAAAGTTTAAAGGAATTATGAGAAATACCACCAGATAAGTCATGCCTTCCCTTAGCACAGTTCAGGAATGAGGTGACTTGGAAACCTTCAGCCCAGAGTTAGTTGATGGAGATGTATTTAAGACTCACAGAGTTCAGGGTATGCAGGTCTTTAATCCAACATATATTTTAGATAGTAGTCATGTATAATCATAAGCTCAATGACATTTGAACCTTCACAAAATAAATCACAGAATAATGCTACATTGATGCAGTTCCTGATGTTGAAAGAATATGTGCTTTAAAATCAGAAGATGGCTTCAAGTTCAGGTTTGCTACTTAACTGCTGTATAACTTTGGGTAAGTTGCTTAACTGCTTTGTCAAAGGTTAGGTTCTTCAATTATAAAATGAGCACATGTCTCAGATCTTACGGAGAATTCACTGCAAATGTGTACTTATGTGCCAAATATGTGCAGGGACTGGTAGATACTCAAGAAATGTCTGCCCCTTTCTTCCCTGGGAGTTAGAGTGCAGAAGGTATAGGCCAACATTGTGGCCCCTCACAGAAATCTCACCTCCCGAGGCCAGTGGTACTTAAGGACTATCCTACCCACAGCCATGGCATTTAAGTGAAAAGTTCACGAGAATCAAGACATGTGTTCTTGAACATCAGAATACCCAAAAACCTAAAGTTGCCTTGAAAAATCTTGAGACCAGCTTTCATCTCAGAAGGATTCTGCCTTCCCCCAGGAAGGTTTCCCAAACCACTCTAGCACTAGGGAATCTTTAATCTCCTCTGAAACTGTAGTTCTTGTGGGCACTCTATGTAGCCCCTGGAAAGTCCTTACACTGCTTTGAAATTATGTGTGGAGGACTCAACCATTTAACACCTCAGAAAGCTCATATGTGTCTGGGACCCATACTACATTCTCTCCCTATAGCACCTAATGGGAAAAGAGCTGAGGAAGAAGAGAGGGCAAGAGGAAGTGCTTGAGAGAGGTCTGCTCCCCTTTGGAATATTGCCCAGGACCAGTACCAGGTGTTCTAGTTTGCACGATACATTTCAGATGAATGGCCTCACACCTAACCTCTGCATTACCCCGGCCCAACCAAGTTTTTCTTTCTTTTTTTCTATTATAAAGATTTTATTTTTTTTTTTCCAGAATATGTAAATAGCTTTTATTTATTTATTTATTTATTTTAATTTTTTATTTTTTATAAACATATATTTTTATCCCCAGGGGTACAGGTCTGTGAATCACCAGGTTTACACACTTCACAGCACTCACCAAATCACATACCCTCCCCAATGTCCATAATCCCACCCCCTTCTCCCAAACCTTATTTGCCAGAGAGAGAGAGAGAGTGCGCGAGAGTGCACAAGCAGGGGGATCTGCAGGTGGAAGGAGAAGCCGGCTCCCCACTGAGCAAGGAGCCTGATGAGGGCCTCAATCCCAGGACCCTGGGATCATCACCTAAGTCAAAGGTAGACACTTAACCGACTGAGCGACCCAGGCATCCCTTTTTTAAACATCAAATGACTTTTTAATTTTTTAATTTTTATTTTTATAAATAAAAATTCCCATTTCATGAAAAGCTGACTTTTTATTTGTACATCAAATTTGTACATCAAATATATTTTGTATACCAACCATTCTGATAAAACCTCCTGTCATTACTACTGCAATGCAATAGCTCTGTGGTCCACTGGTTCTTTATTAGCAGGGCTCTAAAAGTTTTTTCATTTTTAACAAATGAGTAAAATAATGTAAGAGGCATTGTGATAAAAAGAACTCAGAATATTGCTTGGTGCATAGTAAGCACAAAATACCTTCCTGGAGAAAGGGTTCACCAGGCGGCTCAGGATTGAGAGGTGTGTACAGAGGGTTGGCCTGGGAGAACATTCAGGGAGAAGACATGCTGATGACGGTGTGACTATGCCATGGCATATGTGTGACACTGAGTGTGGTTCCTTGTGGCTAGAGCAGAGTGTGTGTGTGAAGATGAGACAGGCAGCATGAAAGATGACACTGGAGAGCAGATAGTGGCCAAGTCACAGATGGTGCTGAATGCTATGTTAGAGAGTTTGCCTGGGTCATGAAGGTGTTAGAGAACCACAGAACAATATTATTTAAGGCACCGATGTAGCCATTCATGGCCGCCCCCCAAAGGTCATCACAGCATGGGCTTTCTGTCCTCACTCCAGCCCTTCGATGAGAGGACTAAGGTTTAGATTTAATTATCTCAGCTATTCCTACATTTTTCATATCTTGTGCATTTGAGTTCATCTCTACAAATTTATGTAAATTTTATTCTAAGTTAGAGTATACACTTTGCCCATGTTTTTAAAGCAAGACCATGAAATACTAAGGAAATTTGTGAGAGAAAGAAGTTGAGCTACCCCTCCTCCCCTCCTGCGTTCATTCTACTTTGCTGTTGGATGCTTCACCGGAAGTGTTAGAGAACAGCTGTAGACCCCAGGGAGCCACTCAAGGCTCTAGAGCAGGGGGAGCAGTATGATCTGCAATACAGGGAATGGTTTAGCTCTGGAGAAGCAGCCATGTTCTCAGGAGTAAAGGCACTAAGAGAGAACAATTCTAGACCATAGTTAATGTCATGGTAAGATACATGGTACCGAAATAAGTGCTGTCAGAGCTCCAAAGCCAGAGGAGTGTGTGTGGTCTGGGAGGTCTGGAGGGGTTTGCTTGTAGGAGCTAGGGCATGTGTTAGACTTGAAAAGACAGAAGGATTTGGGAGGGCAAAGAAGAAAGAGAAGAGAACAAATGGAGCACACGCGAGGGACATGGTGCTGTGTGCGTGCGTGCGTGCGTGCGTGCGTGTGCGTGCGTGTGCGCGCGCGCGTGTGTGCGTGCGTGTGTGTGTGTGTGTGTGTGTGTGTGCGCATGTGTGTGTGTGTATTTTGAAGGAAGTTTAGTAAGAAGACCGGAATCTACATGACTTCAGAAGTTGGCTCCAAAAGAACATTCCTTCCCATTACATTTAAATGGGTTTATGGGGTGGATCCAGAGAAAGAGAAGGGGGATTTGCAGATAGTGTTAGAGAAGGAAAGGAGGACAGAGATGGACAGAAACACAGACAAAACACAGAGAAAAAATGAGAAGAAGAGAAGGGGCAGACCAAAGTTACATAGGAAACAGCATTTTTCATTTCTAATTCTTTATGTCTGGTTTCAGCCAGCTTGGCATCAGCAGCAGTGAGAGCTTTTCTCTAAAAAGGGATGAGAAATGACGTTTCACAATGAGAGGTAGGAGCATTTGGGATAAACAAGAGCATCCAGCAAAGCCACATGAAATGGAAGATTTTCAGCCAGACCTATGAACTAGTTCAATGGAGTATGAAGTGTGCTTTGAGAGAAAGATAAAAATGAAGTCTTAAACTTCCCATCAGTGTTTGAGGTATTTTCATTTGGGCTTTATTTTCAAAGTGCACAGAGAATTCAGCTCTCCCAATTTATCATCCTACTCAGGTTTCTCGTGTGTGCATTATATTTTGACAAAGTACTAGAAAGTCCAGTGACAGGTTTAATGGGAAGAAAAGGGCTGTTATACCTTTGTGCTGGTTTAGCACAGGGCTATAGAAATGGTATTCAGGAAGGCCGAAGGTGGAATGTCTCCCCACTTGGAGGACAGCGTCAGTCTCTTCCTGAAGGCTGGCTGACTTCTGCTAAGTCCTGCAAATCTGAGCACAGTCAGCATCTATTCTGGAAAGAATTTCCAGACCAACCTCCCACTTCCTGCCACAGGTAGGGTAGAGGGCAGCTCCCCCTGTATCACTCTAGATAGCTCTCCTAACACTGATGAAGTTTCCTGTTTGTGTGAATGTTTTTCTCCACTAGATTTCACGTTCTTTGAGTCAAGCATAGTTCTTGCTCATGCTTGGAGCCCTTCCACAGGAGATACTCAGTAGATATCTGTGGAAAGAAATTTTGTCAGAGGGAGCTCATGGAGTTAAAGCTGGATTATTGGGGTGCCTGGGTGGCTCAGTCAGTTAAGCATCTGTCTTGGACTCAGGTCGTGATCCCAGGGTCTTGGGATCCAGCTCCTCATCAGGCTCCTTGCTCAGCAGATAGTCTGCTTCTCCCTCTCCCTCTCACCCTCCGCACTGCTCGTGCTTTCATTTGTACTCTCTCTGTCTCAAGTGTAATAAATTTTTTTTTAAACCTGGATTATTACAATGGAACTAGGTTTTATATCCCCCTGCTTTTTTTTTTAACTGTTCCCCTTAAAGGGATCCTGTTCCTATGTATAGTCTAGTAGCTCTGTTACAACCTCTAATTTCAGAATCAACCTTGAGGGGAAACTTGGAATAATACCTGCTTACTAGCTTGGGAGGGCTACTACCTCACTGCGTGAGAACCACGTACTCATTCTAGCTCTGTGACCTGCCCATTCTTCTCTCTCTCTGGTTCAGCTTCCTAATCTATTCAGTGAGCAGTATAATACCATTCTACAGAAAGGTATTTCATGGGGATTGTATCCAACCATACCTGGAAAAGTGATGTGTTCCATATGCATTTCCTTCAATCAAGCTCCTTCAAGTTATTCATGTTGCTGATTGCCTAAATCTCCTAGTTTCTTCTTATAGGAATCGACAGTTTCCCATGAATACCATTGTCCTGGTCAGGTGGTTGAACTTTCATGTCAGTTTCTTCTGTCTATAATCAAAACTTCTCTGTGTTAATTTCCACCTAAAGTTAACACCTGGATTGGCAGAGAGCAGGTCTTCTCCTAATGTATTGCTGCATAACAAACTACCTGAAACTTACTTTATCCAAACATCTTTGGCCCGTGATGCTAGGTTAGGAATTCAGCAATGCTTCATCTTGTAGTTTGTCTCTGATCTATAAGGCATGAGCTGGCATGGCTAAGGCTGGAAGATTCACTTCCAGGATGGTTTCTTCACTCTTACCTCTGCAGCCTCAGTGTTCCATGGCATTTCCTGGCATTACGTGGCATCTTTAGGCTGCTTCTAGGTGGCTTGAGTTTCTTGCAGTCTGGTAGCCTCAAGGTAGCCAAACTTCTCACAAGAAGGCTGACTTCAGGGACACTTAGGTGGCTCAGTCACGTAAGCCTCTGTCTTCGGCTCTGGTCATGACCCCAGGGTCCTGGGATCGAGTCCCACCCACGTTGGGCTCCTTGCTTGACAGGATATCTGCTTCTGCCTCTGCCTGATGTTCCCCCTGTTTGTTCTCTATCTTTCTGACAAATAAATAAAATCTTAAAAAAAAAAAAAAAAAGAAGGCTGACTTCAACTAGTGTGAACATTTCAGGAATGATCGTTCCCAGAGACCAAGGCAAAATCTTCAAGGCCTTCATTTCTGGTACTTTCTATTGGTTATCCAGGGCCAGGTAAAATTCACTGTGAGAATAAACTACAAAAGGAAGTGGATACAGGAAGGTGTGATTCATGGGAGAGTCATTTTAAAGACCAGTTATGATGACAATTGATTGAGCATCACGTCCTCCCCTTCCTCCTCTCCCCTACAGTCCACTTCCCTCCTCTCTCCTCTCCTTTCCATTTCTGACTTACTGAAATTTTCCAGGTTGCATTGTCTGTGCTCATTGACCCAAGTAAATGTTATGCAAAGAGAACATATGAGGCTCTTCGGTATGATAGGTATGGGAAAATGTGAATGGCCAACTGTCTCCTTTCCCTAGTATATGTTGGAGGTTTCATCTCAGTTTTAAGTGGGGTAAATGTTCATAGGCACGCTCCACATGAGCATGGCTTGCACAGTGAGCACACACGAAACCAGGAAATCCTCAGTGGAAATGAACAGTTAATAGATGAGGTACGTGGTATTTTTCTTCGATCTCTTAAGACACTGGCAACAAATTGAAATGGTAATTCACTTACATAAATCAAAGAAAACCAGAGGACAGGTAGTAGGATTAACAGTGTTGAGTGTGAGGAGAATCAGAAGAATTATACATTAAAGAATTCGTGAGAAATAGCCATACATTATAATTGGCTCCAGGCAGAGAAAAGTAATTCTATGCTTTATGGTGGCATTTCAATTACTCACTACTGATGCTGAGAAATATTTGTCAGCTCTCAACTTGTAAATGGAGATAAATCTTATATGTTCAATTGTGTCGGGTTATCATCTGGTCTATACTAATTGAACCTGTAATAGACCAATCTGGGTCCTGACTCCCCACACATCTTCTGACTACTCCTGGTCTCCGTCATCTACATTCTTACATTGTCTTGGCCACATAGCTTATTACCCCACAGAGTTTTATATGATTGACTTTGGTTAACTCAGTAGGTTCGGTTTGGAGTCCTCAGATATGCAT
The DNA here is from genome assembly GCF_022355385.1 of Mustela nigripes. Classification (NCBI taxonomy): domain Eukaryota; kingdom Metazoa; phylum Chordata; class Mammalia; order Carnivora; family Mustelidae; genus Mustela; species Mustela nigripes. Next base: position 12,354,808 of record NC_081563.1, on the reverse strand, counting down.
TTCTCTTTCACTATACTTTCCCCACTCCCTACCCCTACTTAATGCATGAGTGTACACGCAAGTATACACACACACACACACACACACACACACACACACACAAATACAAACTCTCTTCTTTCTCATGCAGGCCCAAGTCCATAGGAAGCACTTAATGAACACTGAATCAGAGAATTGAGTTCCTATATGTTCCAATCTTCACTGCAGAAGCAATCCATAGCTGTTTCTACTTGATTTACAATGCCAGTCTAACTTCAGGTGTTCCAACAGGGGACATCTTGCCCTGTTCACTACCAGCTCTGTTGGTGGTTGTAGTTTTTCTTAGATTAACATTTCCCAAAGAGATTTCTTCAAATGTAACTTTGAGAGGTCATGCATGCTGTATTGGGACACCTACAGTTCATATTAGGATATTGCTATGAGAAGACCCTCAGGGGCACCTGGGTAGCTCAGCCAGTTGAGCATCTGACTTCAGTTCAGGTCATGTTCTTGGGATCTTGTGATCGAGAGCCTTGCCTCAGCCTCCTCACTCAGCAGAGAGTCTGCTTGTTTCTCTTCCCCTGCCCCTCCTCCCACCTGTGCTCTCTCTCTCAAATAAATAAATAAATATAATCTTTAAAAAAAGAAGACCTGCAAAAGAAGAAATTGGTTTACCTACATATTTTCTAAATTCTTTTTGAGTGTAGAATGCTCTTTCAAGAGAAGATAGCAACACCTATTTATTTTCCAGGGGAATAGTGTTTTCTGGAATACATTTGGGCAAACCATATCCTTTATACTCTATATACCCCCGCCTATAGATCTTCCTTGGTCTTATGCTTCCACCACTGTCTTGGCTGCCTCCTCTTGTCTCAGACCCAGGGCAGATACTTTGAGAACCCAGGGGAAAATGACTCTTTGGGTTAAGTAACAGCATTATTTGGGACTAGAAGGGGCCCTGAAAATATCATACCCAATCTTTAATTTTAGAACTGAGAAAAAAGGTACAGATGAATAGAAGTCCACTCCACCCATAAATGTCAAAACTGGGACTAATATCCAAGTCTCTGAGTTCCAAGGCAAGAATATTTCTCCCTTCTATTTTTTTTTTTTTTTTTTTTTTTCCTCCACTGGTATAGAACTTTCCTAGAGAGTCAGCATTTGGGCCCTGCTGGCTTCATTGAAAATAAATAGGCCCAAAAGCTGGTATGAAGGATCATGATTTCTACACAATATAATTAGTGATTTTGAGGATTTCAATGCAGGCCCTGGAAATGGAGCAGATTAGCAATTGGAGCCCATACTTTTGGCAGAGGATGAATGCTGCCTTGAAAACTCAGAGGAATACAGTATATGAACTGTTCTGCCTCACCCTGAAAAAAAAAAAAAAAGCTTCTGGTTCGCATGGGCTATGGGAAGCAGGGAGGGAACAAGTCAATTTTCAAAGAAAGTCTTTCATTGAAAACCTTCAGGAGATAAAATTTCTGGGAGAACTACCCAGTGGTCAGTGATGGTGTGGGGAGGAGTTAAACACGGCCATGTTTGATCACAGCCCCAAAAGGCCTAGATCAAATTTCCAAGGGATGTGCAAATCCCAGAGGGTTGAGCTGGGCTTTGGAAAACAGCTTTTTATCTTATGAGGCCAAGCGGGGTACCTCTTTTGGGATGGCCCAGTGCAGGTGGGTTTGGTCTAATGGATTTATTTGTTTGTTGGCAGCTCTGTGATAAAGATGGAGGTTAGAGGCAGGTGAGGTGAAGGAGGTAACTGGAGTCATCTGGTAATTGTTGGATAAAACTCAGACCTTTCCAAATCCCTGAGGTCTAGTCAGAACATCAAACCAAGGGAGATTCCTGTGGAGGAGATTTCAAATCGGCAAGAAAGACCATGGGAAGGGAAGACTGGTGGTTTCCCAAACTCCTGTTTAATGGTTACTTGATGAGGCCTTGGGACTTGGAGGTCCTTCCTGAGAAGATGAAAACAAGGAGCAAACTGTGCTCAACTTTCCAGGGTCCTACTCTTCACTTTAGTGGGGAGAAAGGCATGGGTCAGAATCCACCAACTTTCCATGCCTGCACATGGCCCCTGGGTCATAAGAGGCTGGTCACTAAGAAGCTTTATGCTTTTGAGCACATGGAATTCTCTGGAGGATTATCCTTTGTCTACAATATAATTTCCCTGACTTTGGGCATGCACAATACTGGGGGCCGAATGTCTGGCCTCCACCGTTCTCTTCCCTATCCAGCAGACCACCACCTGCACACACACACATGCACACACACACGTCTTCATCTGCACTAGAAAGGAGCAGCCCAAGGTCCCTCAGCCTTGGATTTCTCCTCCTCCTCCCCTTTAGATCCCTCAGGGCTGTGGGTCCTGGAGTCAGAGTGAAAGAATCCAGCTGCTGCTTCTGCTGAAGGAGGCAGAGGGGTTGGGGGCGAACATTCATCAGCCAGACCTTCTCTGGGTGGAAAACAGGACTGAGAGGGGACCGATGGGTCTGTGGTGCTGGCCCTTTAGGAGGAGGCTCCCCCACAGCCCCCACAGCAGAGGACTGTGGGACCCTGGAGAGCTGCATAGCTGTCCTCAGAAGATCTGTCTTGTGGACTTGGGGAACCCACTAGGCCCCTGTAGTGTCAACCCTGCCAGGTGGTTTTTCTTCGTTTTTATAATGCAAGTGGCTGACTTAAGCTTTGATTGCTGAGGCATCCATTTCAAAGAGGCATCAGTTTCAAAGACAGCCTCTGAAATAAACACATTGCCAGCTGCAGGGCTAGATGAGGAGCAGACGGCTGTCCCCCACCCAGGGTCCTTTGTTTTGGCCATCTTGTTGATTTGGGGAACTGACCATTTGGTCCCCTGGTCTGCTTCTCTGCCCCACTTTAAATTCCCACCCCTATGTTTCAAATTCACCAATAAAGAGAGCCTGCGCCACCCAAGGCCTCCCCGCCGGGACCCCAGGAAAAGCAGAGCTGTGCCTGTGTGTTCTCTCTCCCTCAGTGACCTAGCTGTGTGGCCCCAGGTGTGCTGTGCCATTTCCAGATCCTGTAAGTTAATAAGCCTCTGTTTTTCACAGTTCCCTGTTTGTTGTTGCTGAAGGACATCTTGTAATAAGAAGAACCACAGGGATTGGTGCAGTTGTAATAACATTTCAGAAAGGGAAAATCTTTGCGGGAAGCTCAGTGGGGCCCAGGCAAGTGCCCCCAGGCATTTCGAGCCAAGTGTATGACTCCCGAGAGGCTGAGATCTGTGCAAAAACAGCCAGAGGTTGGAAAGTGGGTCTCCTGAAGGGGCACGTCATTGACTTAGGCTTCCCAGGGTCATTCTGGGCCAGGGAGCAATTAACAAGCCCATCTCAGCTTGCCCCAAACTGCAGGGATCCTACAGAACCCAGCAAGAGAATGTTAAATATGCACTGAAAAGTGTTACAAGGGCCAGCTAGCAGGTAGAAAGGCAGGTAGGTAGAAAGGCAGAGCACAGTCCTGGGTATGGGAAGAAAAAGTAGATGCTGGTGGGGCTGAGCGGAGAGAGAAAACTCAACTGTGGCTGATATTCAAGAACTGTGGGTTTTGTTTCTGGTGCAGGCAGTAAGGTTCATCGCAGCTGAAAACCTGGACTTGTCTTTTCCTGTCCAGCACCAGTATCCTGTGCCCTTTCTGGTTTCTGTCTCCCGCTCCTGTCTTTCCAGGGATGATACCAAACCTAGATCCCTGTAGGGTTAGACCGAAGCCACACAGCTGGTAACTGCAAGTCAAGGTCCCATCCTGGAGGGCACCCATTCATTCCCTGAAGCCACGAGGACTCCATACCGCACTGTGCAAAGGCACAATCTGGACACATTTAAGATGTCATTTCTGGTATTGCTTCCACCACAAGCCTTGTTATGGTGAGGCCAGTAATTAACATGTCCTGTGGGCTTCTCTGGAACCTCAGAGCTGGAAGATGCCTCAGAGGTCAGAAGGTCTTTCGACATAATGCAGGAAACACATCGAAAGAAGGTTGAGAGAGGAGAGGAGGTAGGCAGAAGACGAGTAGAATGGGTTGGGCCAAGAGCTGCTGTTAGTGTCCTTGTCTCAGTTATTACTGTGGGTCTCACAGAGTTCCAGGCACTTGCTGACCAGGTGGTCAAAACCCTGTGTAGAAGCTGAGACCACAAGAGAGGAAGTAACTTGCCCAAAGGCCACAGAGTGAGTAGGTAGGTGACTGGGCGAGGATTCACACCGTTCTCTGGCTGGCTCTCCAGTCTGTATTCTTTCAACCATACTACACAGCCTCTGAAGGCCAGGATGATTTCCCTCTTGGATTTCTTTTGTCCTGTTAAACTGATACCCTGGTGGAAAATGTTGTTCGCCTCCCTATGTATTGGACCCTTTGACTTAAGGGAGACGCTGTGCCCTGAAGCCTGGAAATTTCTATGCCCTTCACGGTGAGCCACAGCAACGCCGAACATGTCCTCTCCGTCACCTGCAAGAGTGGCCACGAGGGCTATTGGTGTGGCCCGCGTGGGTAAATATCGCTCATTCCTGCGAACGGAGAAGGAAATATTTACAGTTCGATTCATAAAATATTTACCAGGCTCTTATGTAATTTGTTGATAACAAACAGATTTTAGTTAACTTGGAGGTGATGAGCAATCCTGTTAAACAGATGGGACCAATAACAAGATCCTGATTAGACAAATGTCTTTGTAGAACAGCGCTTCACCATGTTCGATTTGCGCCGCAGGAACAATTCCAAGCCAAGAAGTGGTCCCGAGGTGAACACAGCTGTGGGTTCTTGCGTGTGTGTGTGTGTGTGTGTGTGTGTGTGTATGTGCCCCCCCTTCCACTTTTTTTTTTTTTTTTCCTGCAAGAAAATGTCTCTTGTATTTCCAGTCAAGAGGCTTTTTTGTAGGGCTTGCATTCACTGTAAGCCCCGCTGTCTCATTACTGAAGACAATTTTGGGGCTAACGACTCTGACCTTGTTCTATTCACTTTCCCCCATATGTGCAGCCCGAACGCACACAGCATTTCATTATAGAATCCTTCGCAGCAGACGGAGTTTCCCTCCACTCCTCAAGCTGATTTCCAGTTTAGATTTTCTGAAAACTCCATAGTGCCCTTCCCTCTCTCTCTGCATGGAGCAAGGTGCTGTTTTTGTTTTTGTTTTCTTTTTAATTACAAAAAAAAAAAAAAAAATCTTTTACAGGTAATGGTTCCCAGGCAGCAGCATCCGCCTGTCAGGGCTCTGCACCCTCCGGAAGACCAGGTTGCATAACCGGGGCGGGGAGGAGAGGCGGTGCCGTGCTGTAGCTCTCTCATGCCTGGAGCCTGTGCGGCTTGTTGGCACTTCCCCACGAATTTACTTCCTTCAGGAACTTCTCCTTCACCCCTTTGCTTGCAAAGTGTAGGGCCTCCAGCAAAAGCAGATTTGCATGTGATTCCAGGTTCTGCCTGGTAGCAGCTGTGTGACCTTGAGGATGTAACTGACACCAGCTCCTGGCAGCTCCCTTGTCTGTAAGGGCAGGGTTGCCGAGAATGGGCACAGGAGGGCGGGTTAGGTAAGCTGTCTAGCACAATGTCCCACACCCTGCAGACGCTCACCCAGCAGAGCTGTTGTTTTTATTATGATCCTGAAGGATGGACTGCACTATGGAAGACTTTGGACTAAGTGGTTTTCTTTTAAGCTCTGCTGCTTAAGGCAGGCTTTGTCCTTAAGTCTTGGCCTCCAGTGGAGAAGGCCTCCAGTGTCAGTCAGGCCAAGCAGGTCTCAGATTTTCATCTCTTACATCAAAGCATCATATGAAATGATACTTGTGATCTTTTACAGCTCTTATTTTTTTTTTTTTAAGAATTTATTTATTTATTTTATTTGTGATTGAAAGAGAGAGAGATAGAGAGAGGGCACAAGCAGGAGGATCAGGCAGAGGGAGAAGCAGGGTCCCTGCTGAGCAAGGATCCCAATGCAGGACTCGGCCCCAAGACCCTGAGATCATGACCTAGGCTGAAGACAGACGCTTCACCCACTGACCCACCCAGGTGTCCAAGCTGGCTGCAACATGAATCACAAACTGTGTAATCATAGTTTGAGGAGACCATCTGCCCCTTATTCCATTCGGTGCTCCCCAACCAACCCTCTTCAGGACAGAGTGCTCCCCTCATTCACCAGAGGAAACCTCTGTCAAGTTATCCTGCCTGCCCACCTCCTCTCACAGTTGGCATTCAAATAGATTGACTTTGAAGTTCACTCTCTTTCTGCTAGAACTTTACTGTGTTTCTTGAAGGTGATCTTTGACCTCAATTCATGTTGTCAACACTTGGGATCCAAGCCTTTTGAGGATTGCTCTGTAACGTTTGAATAGTTTAATGATAGTTGTTATTTATTTTTTGACAGATTTGTTTATTTATTTGAGAGAGAGAGCAGGAGGAGAGAGGCAGAGGAAGAGGGAGAGAGAGAGAGAACCTCAAGCAGACTGCCCCCTGAGCTGGGCGCCCCTGAGGGGCTCAATCTCACGACCATGAGATCATGATCTAAGCTGAAATCAATTAGTCACTTAACTGACTGCACCACCCAGGTGCCCTTCCAAAGATGTTTAAAATACACTCTGTTATGACTGTAATATGAGAGTCTCTTAGAGAAAGCTATCGTGGAGAGAGGCACATTGCCTAATCGAAACATCTCGTTTTAAATGCTTCTCTAGGTGCTACTGGGTATTTCATAGTTCAGATTTCTGGGTAGCAGTGGGCGTTTGAATAGAGTGTTGACTCCAGAATTGTCCTGCACTAAGGAGAAGAGAAATATCCTATGCAGGGAGGCCATTAATTTAGTACCCCATTGATTTGAAATCTGCAGTCATTCTTGTTCAGTGTGTAGGGAACAGATTTGCTTACCAAATTAATAACCTGTAAAATTGCTAGGGTCTCTTTATCTATTCAAGGAAACTGGCTTTTCAAACTTGGAAATTCTTTGTTGTGGGTTTTTTGAAGCAAAGCTCCTAAGTAGCTTTATACAATGCTCTTGAGTTCTTTGAAATTTACCATAATTCAGACTTTCTGTGTTTGCCTCTCTTTCTCCCTAATTAGTTTTTATTATTGAGACTTAGAAATACAGTTTAAGGTATTTAAAAATCTATAGGACTGCAGGAGAAAGTGTGTCTCATCTCGGCTTCTTCTATCCCTCTTGGGCCTTTCTAGTTCTGTAATCCAAGAGGAGATTGATAACTTGATTGCTCAATTCCGGACATTGATTGGGACATGTTTTCTTGTTGTCACTAGGAAAGATCAATGTGATTAAAAGGCAGGAGTGCAAGTAGCACTTTCTGTCCCCTCTGTCCTACATGGCAGGGTGGCAGTCTCAGTCAAAGGCCATCTCTCTCCAGTTCTGGCATCCTTCTTTTTGCAAACACCGCTAGTCTCATTGTCATCATTTTGGCCTTAGTCAGAGAATGGTAGGATCCTGAGACATAAATTTATAATTAAGAGATGCATGAGACCTCATGTAGTCTTAGAGGCTGAGCCTTATGCCTTGACCTAGCTTTTCTAGACGATTTTGGCATCATAGTAGACCCTTATCCAGGACATATTTATTGGTAGTTTTGCCGCTTATTGTATTTGTGTGCACATATTATATTATATCTCACAGGTAGTAGAGGGAATGAGTGGACGAGTGGTTCGTTATCGCAGGTGCACACCATCAGCGCCCCCGCCCTGATCGTTAACCATCTGTTTTGAGGCATGCAGTGTTCCAGGTCTTCTCAAGCTTCAAAAATATGAAACTTAAGAATAGCAAATTGGGTGGTCCAGGTGGCTTAGTCGTTAAGCAAATGCCTTCAGCTCAGGTTATGATTCCAGGGTCCTGGGATTGAGTCCCTCATCAGGCTCCTTGGTCAGCGGGGAGCCTGCTTCTCCCTCTCCCACTCCCCCTGCTTGTGTTTCCTGTCTCACTGTCTCTCTCTCTGTCAAATAAATGAATAAAATCTTAGAAAAAGGGGGGGATTGAAGCAAACGTAGGCAAACTCTACTTACCAGTAGAAATGGTCTTCCTGCTGCATCCTAGACAAATCCATTTTGGGCCTTTGCTTGGATTATCCCAGTGGCAGGAAGATCACCAGTCATAAGGCGACCTGCACTCTTGTTGAATGAATCTGAGAGTTAGAAAGCCCCTTCTTCCCTATGCTGATATTGTCCATTCTCTAATTTTCCTCTGTTGCCTCTTTATAATAATTTGAAATAATAACTTTGGAAATGACAGAAATTGAGGCTGATCCCTGGGAAATATTTAAAAGTGCATAGTGGTTCCTGGATTTGACTAAACTTTAGGCTCTCCAGAGCTACCCCAGAGCTTTAGGATTGCTCCCGGCATATTGTTAATGAGACAGAAGTTTTAGAAAGTATGCATTGGCACTCAGAGGGATCTGAACTGGCTTGTCATTTGGTAAGTTGACAAGCCCATAAATGTTGCATGCCTGCTCTATGTCAGGCACCCATCAGCTTCCTGCGAGCTAGGTTACAGCAGTCAGCATGGCCGAGAGCCTCCCTGCCTCTAGGAAGCTTGCATCCCAGTGGTGGAGAACTAGGCACTAAACATGTATACTAGGGTATGAATGACCAAGGTGGTTTCCAATGCTCAGAAGTCCTCTGGAGCAAATAAAGTAGTTAATGCAGTATGCACTGATGGGGGTAAGCTAGGGTGGTGAGGGTGGGCCTCTGAGGTCCTGACCACACGCCCCTGTGCAGATGCAGAGCTTCAGAATTGGAAATGAACACAGCGCATGTGAGGGAGAAGCTGAAATCAAGCCAAGATGGCAAGACTGCCTCAAAGGAAGAGAAGAGCAGAGAGAGAGAGGGGTGAAAGTTGGCTAGGACCAGATCGTGGGGCCCCTCCAGGTATGACAGGCTGCATAGTCTGTGGGGCCTGATGCAAAGCGAAAAATGCACGGCCTCTTTATGGAAAATTCTTAAGGATTTCAAGATGATGTCAACAGAGAATTAGAGCAAGCAGGGTCCCTTCTGCTGGTGACTACGGGGGCTACAGACTCATGAAGCAGGCCCCGGCCTCCAGACTGAGGTGAGGAAGCTGGACTTGTGGTAACTGCTAGAGGAAGCAATTGGAATAGAAGTAGGAGGAGGAGGATTTAGAAATCATGGAATCCAATGACTTCATTTGAGAGCAAGTCATGTGCTATGGCCCAGAGAAGACAGTGACTACCTATCTTAAGTATTTAGAGACTAGGATTCTTCCAACCTCTTGCTTGTCCTGTGGTTTTGAGCCCAAGGAGGCCTGGTATGTTCCTCCCACTGCTATTCCCTTCAGTGTTGGTGTTTCTCCAAAGCTGGATTCTGGAGCAGGGCCTAGGAATCTGTGTTTCTGTGTGCTTCTCCTGTAGGGTCAGATTTAGAAAGGATTGCACTGAGGCAACCATGACAACACATATTTACCTGTAAAACATTCTTCTGCTTGTCTGGTGCCTCAGGGAAGTCTTTGACACATACCCCAGAATTTCCAAGGAAATGCTTAACCAATTCCTGAAAGAGACTTTATTGCTGACATTGAGTTAGCAATGTTGATAATGCCCTGGTAGGAGTGGTGTTTGCTGGGGACATCTGTTGTGTAGACTGTGCCAAGAAGAGTCAAGTCAGGGCTGGAATGACCTCAGGGTCTTCCTCTCTACTGTTCCAGTATCCTAAAAGGTAGACTCATTTCAGGGCATCTGCCTTTGGCTAGGGTCCTGGGATCGAGTCCTGCATCCAGCTCCCTCCTCTGTGGGGAACCTGCCTCTCCCTTTTCCTCTACTTCTCTCTGTCTATCACATAAGTAAATAAAATCTTTCCTTTTTTATAAAAGGTTGACTCATTTACCATGTCAATTAATTTGTTCTTTGTAGAGTGAAATATTTATCATTTCGCTTTGCCAAAATTCTTTTTGCTGAATTCAACCCCTATTTTAAGATTAGGCAAAATGATGACTTCCTCCCTTTGCTCTCTCTCCAACTGGAATTTGACATCTCCCCTTAGCTGTGTCCTGACATGTGGTTGGGAGCTACACAGTCAGCATATTTTAGTCCTCCAAACTCCAGTTTCAGGAAATGCCAATGGTCAAAAATTGTAAAATTAGTGAACGGGTGTGTAAAATCTCTAAATAGTAGTAAAATGTTCAAGGACCATTTTCCGATGTTAATATGACCTTTGAAACATCTTATCTCCGTATTTAAAAAGCTTCATAACGCATGGTTTACTTGAATTAGTGTGTGGGAGGAGGATCAAAGAAAGTCATTTTGTATTTGGAAAAGAAAGAAAAGAACTAATTCTACAGTGTGGAAATGGCTCCCTTTGAAAGATGTCCTTCACTTGCCTTTGTTTGAGATTAATTATATACTTTTAAAAGTACTTCCTACAGGAATGATTTTTTGACTCATGAGTTATTTTTGTCTGTATATATTACCCCTCCAAATATTTTCCGTATTGCTAAGAAAATAGTAGTCAAAGTGACATTTCTTTGCTGGTGTCTGAAGGCCTTTTGGTTTTTTATTGTAAGAATAATATGACAATAAGAGCTTTGCAAAAGAAAGAAATAATGCCCTCAGCCTTATACAGATTTCTGTCTTATACTTTTCCTTTTATCTAAGATCATTTTTAGTGATGCACTCACATGATCGTATATTTCATCTAACAGAAAAAGATGGGTCAGAATGTTGAGTTAAATCTTATGGCACCATTTTTTTTTTCTTTCCTTCCTTGTAAGCATGTTTGTCTTCCTTTTCAGAATGGAAGAGTACATGAAAACAATGCTGGTTTTATACTAGAGGTTGTGATTGTTTTCTTCTAGAAATTAGATGCTCAGATCCTTATCCTTTGCAACATGTCTCCTCCCCTCTCCGGTTCAGGCTCCCTACCTCTTCTCCTTCCTCTGCCCTGCTATCTCCGGTCTGTGCAGGTCATACAGAATTACAGGTGATGGTCAGGTTCAAAGAGGAATTGATGCCTCTCTGTGTTTATTGAAACTTCCCGGTGATTCACTCCTTTCCAGGACCTGGGGCTGTTATGTTATCTGTGTAGAAATGAGTCAACTTTGTTCTTCGGCAAAGATGGCAGGATCTGGCTTCAGCATACATCACAAATTATATTAGTAATGTAATAGCATTGTCAGAGTTGGTATTACCTACTGTAACAAAACAATTTCTGAAAGACCAGGGGAAAAAAAAAAGGTGTTTTCTTCAGCTGCCCGGCAACCAAGGAAAGTGGAAATCACACATAAAGAAGCTGCTAAGCTGATTAAGAGCTTCAGCAATGGTCCACGAGAATCATTTCTGATAATTACCTTCTAGGCAGAACCATGAGGCCAGTGTGGCAGGAACCATGTCATTCAAGACCCCCTTCTCTGATTTCTACTCAAAGTCCCGGTTTTGGAGGTCTGAACGCCTTCTGGCTTACCTTTGGTAATGAATTGTTACCCTTTGCTTTGTTTGCAGGTTTTAATTTATCCCTTAACTTATATCCAAGGTACAGATGTAACAGCCAAAACATGAAACTGAGGAGATAGTCAAGACAATACCTCCTGCTAGCCTTTTCCAGTAATTACTATTTCATGGATCTTAAAGTGTATAGAAAGGGAAGAAAAGGCCAAAAGATGAAATAATTTCAAAGACAACGGGCAGAAAAGATCATAGAGGGCATTGTCAGTGGCAAGAGAGGACACGTATGACATAGAATCATAGACTCTGGATGAGAAGGAATCCACGTCCAGGATGCTTTCCCCAATAGCCACCCCCTCAGCAGCCTCATAGTCTCGGCTTGAACACCTCTGTGGAGGCTGCCCCCAGTAGGTTTATGGCTGATGTCGATTTCATGCTGCTGTGAAAAATGCCATAACCTGGGTGGCTTAAACAACATTTATTTTTCACGATTCTGGTGGCTGGAAAGTCCATGAATCAGGTGCTGGCAGATGTGGTGTCTGATAAGAACCAGCTTTCTAGTTCACAGATGACTATCTTCTCATTATACCCCTACTTGACAGAAGGGGCAAAGGAACTCTCTGTGGTCTCTGGTAAGGCACTAACCCCACTCAGGAGGGCTCCAGCCTCATAACCTAATTACCTCCCCACAAGCCCCACCTACTAACCATCACTCTGGGGTTAGGTTTCATCATATGAATTTTGGATGTACCCATTCAGTCCATAACAATGCCAATCTTTACAAAGATGGCCTTAACTGAGAAAAAAAGAAACCTCCTTGAAATTTTGGTTCATTTAATTTAATCCACAGTTACTGACTACTATACGTCAGAGGCTTTGCCTAGCACGAAGTTACAAAGGTGAGTAAGGAAGACACAGTTCATAAGGCACATCGTGTTCAGTGAAAGTGATGGTCAGAACTTTTTTTTAGGGCAAATAATAGAAACCCCTGAAAGTGCTTGAAAGAAAAACATAATTTATTAATAAGATCCAGTGATTGGTCCAATATCAGATAAGGTGAGTGCAAGTAGTCAAACTACATCATAGTAATTCATCTCTTTAAATCTCGGTTCTTGGGGCACCTGGGTGGCTCAGTGGGTTAAGCCTCTGCCTTCGGCCAGGTCATGATCTCAGGGTCCTGGGATAAAGCCCCGCATGGGGCTCTCTGCTCATCAGGGAGTCCGCTTCCCTCTCTCTCTGCCTACTTGTGATCTCTGTCAAATAAATAAATAAGATCTTTTTTTTAAAAAAAAAATCTCAGTTCTTCTTTGTCCTGTGAGTTTTCTTCTCTGCGTGGCTCTGTTCAGGTGGTGGGAAAGAGACTAATATTACTAGCAAAAATCCAGTGGAGGCTCTGATCAAGTTGGGCACCCCAAAGGGGCTGGGTGTTCCTTGGGGGGTGAGAACCTAACATTTAGCTCTATGTGGAATAGAGGTCCATGTGGAATAGATTTCCCAAAGGATAGAAGATTCTATTACTAGAAGACATAGTGAAAGGATAGCATGCTTGTGGTAAAAACTGTGTCCACCATGGTGAAGGACATGACACGTCTTTAGTGTTTGAAAGAAGTCATTTTGCTCCTCTGTGTCTGTCATGAATCTGTCCCACACGAGCAAACTTGCGGGCATGCACAGACCCCCCGCCCCCAAACATTGTCTCCTTCCTTAGTTTTCTTGTCTCTAACCCAGCACACATATTTTTTTCTTTAAGCGCGGTCCTTCTGGGGCAAGATGTCTAGAGTCCTCCTAGTCACAACTTGGGGGCGACTCTTCAGTCTGTCAACACTGACAGACTGATCTCTGAAACATTTCACGGTTATCCATATGTGATCCTATTAGGGCAGATTTCTGTGGAACTTTCACTTTTATTTGAATTCTTCTGTGAATTTCCCCGATGATGATGATTAAAGAGCGATTTTAGTTTATGGAGTATTTATTTCAAGAGGTGTGCTTTGTTAGGCCAAGTATTTTAAAAAATGACTTTGTTTCCAATATTTTAATTTAGGTGATTCCAAATAAAAATCTCAATTTCCATGAGACATTACGTCTATGAAGGTAGAGTCCTTGTCTATCAGTCTGTCTTTAGTGCTTGGAACTTAGAAGAAACAGTAATTATTTCTTAAAATGAATTTTGTGAGGTTAGTTGGAAGGTGGGTTCTATGTATCATGTGAGCTGTTCAGCCTAATGTTATGTCATTGGAAAATATGGTACGTTTTCTATCTTCTTTCATGTTATTTATAAAAACGTTGGGTGGGGTAGGATTGTTGATGGAGGCTTGGACCAACCTTCAACATTCATTAGGATGAATTCTATGGTTGGATTATTCTGCCGTGTCATGGAACCTCCTGTATGGTTTTTATCTCAACTAATAGCTCTGCATCTTTTCTACAAGCGTGTTAGGAAACATTGGGCAAGTATTTTATGGCAATTGTATTTAATGTATTTTCTAATAATGAGACCAATAATGCTGTTATTAAAAAAGGGCGATGGTGGTTTTGCAGGAGATATTTTCATAGTGAGTCCGTTTTGGATTTTGGTGGTCATCCCCTTCTTTTCTGTATAAATGATCTGTTTATCAACAACTAATTCTAGAAGTCAGTCGAAGTAAGTGTCATTCCTACGTTTTGACAGTCTTGGGACCTGAAAGGTCAATTGCAGTGACTGCCTCTGGTCAGTAGAGGGCAGGGTGCAAGAAGCGTGGAGTACTAAGGTCTTCAGGCTGGGGGAGCTCTGTCCACTTCCGACAGAACAGCCATTTCCTGGATCAATGTGGTGGCTGAGAGATTCTGTAGCATAAAACACGTCTACATGACATCCTAGTCAAACAAGGAGGGGCTAGACTGGAAGGAAGTTGGTAAATGGAGTGTGCTTGTGCCTCAGGCAAGAGGAAAGCATAAATAATAATTAATAATATTTATTGACCAGCTATTATTTGCCAGACATTGAACTAAATACTGAACATATTTTCTCAAAGTATTTGCACAACAAACTTGGATGGCAGAACTTTTATTCCATTTTATAGATGAAGAAACTGAGTTTCAGGGAGACTGAAGAATTTAGCCAAGTTCCTACAGATAACGAATGAAGATTTGGGGGATTGGTCTGACTGCTAAAGCCTGTGCTGTTGCCACAGCATCTTGAGGCTTCAAGGAGAGGTGACTCCCCCCTCCCCAGGAGTTCACATAAAGGGGGAGAGCAACAGTAGAGAATCAGAATATAACCAAGATGCAGCCTCTGGCTTTGTTAGCCTGGTAGAAACTGCCAGCTGGCCAGGGTCTAAAAATAGCATGCTTTGGGTCTTCTGTTGATGAGGCCCATATTTTTTTCTTTTTGTGACTGCATTTGTTCATTTCCAGTCTTTGAGCATCTCTTTCATTCCCTTCTGTGTCTCAGAGATACGAGCAGTGGGCCTGTACCACGCTTTAGGGTTAGGGAACTTGACTGGGCCTGACAGTGTCCATGTGCTCTCATATGACTTCATTTTCGTCTGGGGCCTTGTCTTCACTTGGCTTTAGTCTCCTTCCCTGGGCTGTGAGTCCTTCAAAGTGTGGAGGTTGTGTTTTTATTTGAATATCTATTTGTACCGTTCACACTGAGTGTTGGACCCAGCATTCCCCGACCATTATCTCATGGTGAACCCCTTCATTACTCCCTTTGGTTTTCTCTAGAAATTTCAGTGGTTTCTGGGTTTCAGCCTCCCCTGATAAAGCTGTGACACACTGTATTTATCCTTAGACGCATTGCCCTTCTGGTCCCTTCCGTAATACACTGCTAAAAATCTGAGGTAGAATGAAAGCAATTTGTTGGCTTTTTCTGAGGTGCAGGCTAAAACTTCAGGAGCTCCTTTCTTTCTTTGATGGAAAACCTAGAAATTCTCTCTCCTTTAATAGCTATCCCTGTCTACATGATCTCTTTGGAGTCCCTCTCTTCAGACTGATGTGCGAATCGTGATTGTCTGCTCACACCCCTTTCCTTCTTTATCGTACCCTTACATAAACTGTAAATTTTTACTTATGTAAAAATAGGCTTTTGTTATTATAAGGGTTTTACTGCTGATTTCTGCAAAGGAAAGGGAAAATAAGAAGGGAAGGTGAAGTAGCAAAATTCTCAGTGTTATGTTCCCCTTGGTTTTTAGATCCTAAATCCCTTGATATGATCATGGGACCTTCTGTCTTCTGCTCTCAGCTTTTATTCCTGAAGATAGACCTCACTAGCCTGCTTCCTGGTACTGTATTAGCAAAACTAAAATGGCCCCAGGAGGCAGAGATGCAGCTACCTTTCATCACATGGGGACATTTTGTATCTCTTTAGCTTTCCATATCGACTACTAATTAGGACTTTGACATAGTCAGGAATAATCCTCTCTTAACATTTTCTTACAAAATACCTCTCCCTTTTCTTTATTTGTGGGTTATGTTAAAAAACATCCTGAGTTTAATTTAAGTAGCCTTATCTTTTTTGGTTCTATTCCTGGTAGGGAGAGTTAGAATTTTTCTTTCTCTGGTTAGTTTGCAATTTCTTTTCTTGCAGTCTATGGAACCAACATAGACCTTGATGCTCATGGTTTCCCTCCTGGGCGACCTTGAAGCCAAGATGACATGACTACACTTTCTCAGGGTTTCTGCCACTTTCACTTCTAGGCAGGAATTAAGTCATGAATCACATTTACTCTTGATGCCCCCTAGTCTCATCTATCAGCAATGGTCATCTATAGTATACCATGATGGTATTTTAGTCTCTAGCCACTGGTTTTCATTGGAGGGACATGTACACACTTTTAAACTGCATCTTTGGTAGATTGACCTAGATAATATCCATCTTAAGTAAAGCATGGGACTTAACACATATAAAAGCACCTGTCACTTGCCTTCCAAACCAGGTCCTTCTCCTATAATCCTGATTTTGATTACAGGTCCCACTAGCTAGCTAGAGAATTGTCCAGACTAGAAGCCTTACGTTCAATATTAATTCCTTTATCCAGAGTTCCCAAATCCACTTAGTTGCTAATTTCATTTTTGTTCTCAACTGCCACCACCCAAGGTCAAACTTTTTCATTTTTCACAGAGGTATAGGAGTACTTCAGTACTGAGTTGTTTGCCTTTTTTTTTTTCTCCACTTATTTCTGTCACCAGTTTCCTTTTTATAAAGAAAATGTAATCCTGACATTTCCCTGCTTAGCAATCTTGGATTGGTTTTTCATATGTAGGATGATTTCCAAGAACCTACCGTCATCAAAAGTTTGGCTGATAATAGATATGTAGCAGGTGCCCACTATGACATTAACTACCTGCTACATTTTTATCTTCATCAGGGGCTACTCAGCACAGCAAACTTGTTGTTTATCATCTATAGTTATCACACACACACACGTATGTATGTATACACCTATATATATGTGTGTATATATATGTATGTATGTATGTATGTATGTATGCATTTTATAACTGTGTAACTTTGTTCAGAGGGTTGCCCCTGAAAGCCCTCCCGTAATCTCTAATACATGATGCACTCCTCCCACTTAAAGATCTACCTCTGTTAAAACTTTCTAATCCCCCTCCCTAACCAGGCCATTGTATGATAAAGGACAGTAAACTGGAAAGTAAATTTCCTTAAGGACAAGTTTGCTTTGTTGAAATGATGATCTAATGATCCCTCTGGGGGTTGAAACATGTCTGCATGACCTTCATGTCAAATTGGAGCATACATTTCCCCAGGAAAGAAAGCTCTCGTGCCTGGTGGAGAGAAAAGCAAGGAGCTGACGGAGCCTGGGACTAGGTGAGAAGATGCAGTGAAGGGTCTTAAATGACAGCCTGACAATTTGGATCTGAATTTTAATGAGGAGCCATCAGTTCTCTTAAGTTATGGAGGGACATGATTGGACTTGTATTTTTTTAAATATTTTATTTATTTATTTGAGTGAGAGAGAGAGAGAATGAGCATGAAGCCCTACCTGGGGCTTGATCCCAGGACCCTGAGATTATGACCTGAGCTGAAGATAGGCTTAACCGACTGAGCCACCCAGATGCCTCTGGAATTGTATTTCTGAAAGACTATTCCACTAGCAGTGTGAGAAATGGTTTATGACACAGGAATGGTTTATGTAAAGGGTTGGATAGTAGATATATTTTCCTTTCTGGACCATATACGGTCTATGTTGCAACTACTCAACTCTGATATTATAGCCTGGAAAAAGTCCTGGACAGCCTGTAAGTGGGTGTGGCTGTCATTCAGTAAATTTTTTTTATAAAAACAGGTTGAGGACAGGACTTGGTCCAGGTTGTAGTCCTTGTTATTGTTGTTGTTGCTGTTGTTTTAAGATTTTATTTATTTATTTATTTATTTGGGAAGGTAGAGAGAGAGTGAGTTGGGGGAAGGGGCAGAGGCAGAGGGAGAGGCAGAGAATCCCAAGCAGACTCTGTACCAAGCACAGAGCCGAGCACAGAGCTCAATCCTTCTAACCCCTAGATCAGGACCAGAGCAGAAACCAAGAGTCTGATGCTAATCAACTGAGCCACCCAAATGCCTCCGAAGGGTTGTAGTTTGACAACACATGATCTAGACAAACAATGATAAGGGACTGATTTGAACTAGGCTATAGCTGATAGAGATGAAAAGAGGGAAAGCTGTTAAAACCTGTCAAGCAATTTGACATGGATGGGAGAAAGGGGAAGGAATTCTTCAAGGTAAGCTTCACGCTTCTAGCATAGCTGCTGGAAAGTGCTACCATCAAAGACTGATGATATAGGATGTATGTTGCGCTCAGTCTTTCATTGGCTATATTTTAGTGCTCAAAGGGCTTGTAGAGGTAACTGTATACCAGAGGATATGTGATCTGATGGACTTTGGACACCATGTGAAATGCTGCTGTTATACCTTTTAAGAGTCCCCACATTGTATATGTTTTGAGTTGAAATATGTTTCTTTAATCATTTCACCTATAGAATGGACTAGTCTGAATGTATTTTATGTTTTTCCTTTATGAACAATAGACCTCTTGTAGCCAGGTCAACTGTTAATAGATCCTAACCTAAAGAATCATTCATATCATGCCACAAGAGAACTGTCCTATTATTAATTCTAGAAGATTTCTGCCTACCCTTAGGAAGGTTAATTTACCTGCACGTTGTAGGTAGGATCCTGTCTGCTGCTTCTGACTATAGTTGGGTCAACCACAAATCTGTGTTTGTTCATAAAATCACCCTTTATCTGCCTCTGTTCTTCTCCAATTGTGAACTTTTTTCCATTGCTCAAGGGAGTACTTGACACCAGTAAGTTTCCTCTTTTGACCAGAACCAGTTTTACATGGCTTCCACTTCCCTTTTCTCAGAAACAATGAAGACCAATGTGCCTAGTGATGTGTGGGTGCCATTTTCCTGGTGGTAATGACTGTCATCCTCCTAGCAGAGAGGTATTTTCTGGGTTATTTGCTAGGTATTGATTCTAGTAGCCTGAAGATGGTTTTGTGTCTAAGAATGTCATTGGGCATTTGCCCATCCTGTACCATATCTTTTACTGTATTGTGCCCTTTCTGTTACAACCTAATACATTTCCATTTTTATGCAGAAGCATGGAAGCCAGATTGTTACATTTAATTATTTTGGCACTGAACTACTCAGGACCCTGGTTTTGGTGGTTTTGTTTTGTTTTTTGTTTTTTGTTTTTTTAAATAAAGGGACAAATCACAAACTTTGGCTTTGTAGGCCTCAGGGTCTCTACCACCTCAAGTCTGCTGCTGATGGGCAAAAGCAGCCAGAGTCCAGATATAAAGCATGGACATGGCCACATTTGGCCCATATTCTCTGGCTTGCTGAGTCCTACTTAAAGCAGGTTCAGAGCAAAGAATCAATAAATAAATGCTATACCAGTGGTTATCAATTCTGGTTGCTCTGTACAATCAATCTGGGAGCTTTTACCAAATGCCAATGCCGAGACCAATCACATCCAAATCTGTGGAGGTAAGACCCGGTAATTTGTGTTTTTTCTAAATCACTCCAGATGATTTGAAAGTGAAACTATGTTGAAAAGCATTGTACTAGAATCAGAATTTAATTTTCTATTATGTAGAAGATGGGAAGGAAAGAAAACACTGAAAATTAAATATTGCTCTCATTTCCTAGCCTGTGGAGAGTTAATTATGTAGCCACATGTTCTCAAAGTACATGCCCTTAGCATTAGAAGAGTCTAAGATTATTTATTTATTTACTTGACAGACAGAGATCACAAGTAGGCAGAGGCAGGGAGAGAGAGAGAGGAGGAAGCAGGCTCCTCGGCAAGCAGGGAGCCCAATGCGGGGCTCGATCCCAAGACCCTGGGATCATGATCCGAAGGCAGAGGCCTTAACCCACTGAGCCACTCAGGTGTCCTGCATTAGAAGTGTCTTAAAAATGGAATCTACCAACATTCCCAGGAACCACCACATCCTATTCACCCTTGTCTGTGCTTGTCTGCAGCTTCTTTTGGGTCCACTGATATAAATACATTAGAGGACATTTTCCTCATAAATAGTTTTTCCAAGTAAAGCTGGCAGCTCTTTGAAACTACATTACTGACAATAGCTGTAGACATTCTTCTGCCCTATATTACCAAAAATTTGGATATGTTTAAACTTTGAAATCTATATATACACGAGTGAAATATAATAAATGCAATATGTGTAATATATGTCAAGAGTACATACCAACTGACTGCCTACAACGTCTTGGGCTCTGGTTCGGAGGAATGAAATATCTTTTTCTGAAGTCTTACCAACTTCAGAGGAAAATGAGAGGTGTAAATTGATAGCATTAGAAAACAGAAGTGCTTGAACTGTGTGCAGACCTCTGGACAAGTTAAATGGCAGGAGGTGGACTCAGGAAGAAAGGGAGATAGGGAGTGGGTTGGAGAAGGCTTCATGGAAGAATGGAACGGAGCTGAAGCCTGTTGAAAAACTAGACTTTGGGTATGTGGCTGTGAAGGCAAGGGCTTTCCAAATGGATAACCAGCCAAATGAAAGGAGAAATTGGTACTACGGTTATTTTGGTAAAGTTTGGGAAGCAAGAGAAGGAAGATCTGAAGAGTGTCACTTTTAGTAAGGAAAGGAATTCATCTTTCATTTTCATCATTGACACTTTTACAATTCACCTTATACTCTCTTTTCTCTTTCCAGAAACCCATCCTACTGAGAGTTAAGCTTTGATATGATAAATAAAACCATCAGTCCCTGATGAATCATAACTCAGTACAGTATTAAGTATTCAAGGTTAGGTATAGAAAGCCCCACAGTGTGGAAAATGTAAATACAATTTCTCATCTATTCTTGCTTAATTGCTACAAGTCTAGGCGTTACTCAGAATCAGAGCAGACATGGAAAATCCTAAAATAGATTCTTTCTGTCAGATCATAGATTGCAGTGGAGAAGGGCACATCTGGGCAACCTGGCTGATCACAGGTTTGTCCTGAGTCAAGTCCAGAAACCTCAGGTAAAAATGACACTAAGTCATTCACCAGTTCTGGTATTTTTTTTTTTCCCCCACTATCTAAGCCAAGAGAAGAATCAATTAAAAAAACACTGAAGAAGCACTTACTTTAGGTTTGGCTATGCTAATCAGAAGAAATTGGTATTTAAAGCATATTCCTCTGTCCCCAGGGGATGAAGCTTTATGTGAAAGGTTGAAGTAGTGTTGAAGAGTCATCTATGAGCAGTGGTCCCAGGTCAGATAGGCCTACCTTCACATCTGCACTCCCTGCTCGCTGGAAAAATTCCTGACTTTCTCAGCCTCAGTTTCATGTACTCATCTGATCAATGGAGTTAAAAGCTAGGCAGGCTATTACCAAGATTAAAGAAGAAAATGTATGGAAGCTACTTAACACAGGGGACATTAAGAATGTTACTTGTTTTTGTTTTCCCTTCTGCCTGAGTCTTTTCCTCTATTTTTTCCTGTTGTGATAAAGTATACATAACGTGCAATTTCCCATCTTAGCCATTTTGAAGTGTAGAGTTCAGGGTCATGAAGCACATTCACAAGGCTGTGCAAACGCCATCACCGTCTAGTTCTAGAACACCTCCCACCTTGCAAGACTGAAGCTCCACATGATTGACCCATAACGTCCCATTCTTCCCTCCCTGGGCCATGGCAACTACCATTCTTTCTGCCTGTATAAATTTGATTACTAGAACTACCTCATTTAAGTAGAATCATGCAATATTTGTCTTTTTTGGGGGGGTCATTGGCTTATTTCACTTAGCATCATGTCTTCAATCATGTCCTCATCCATATTGTAGTGTGTGTCAGAATTTCCTTTATTTTTAAGGCTAAATAACATCCCCTGCATGTATATACCACGTTTTGCTTATTCATTTATCCATTGGTGGACACTTGGATTGTTTCTCTATTTTAGTTATTGTGAATAATGTTGCTATGAGCATGGGTGTGCAACGGTCTATTTGAGATCCTGCTTTCACTTCTCTTGGGTAGATATACAAAATTACTCGTTCATAGGGCATTTCTATTTTTAATTTTTTGGGGAACAAACATACTGTTTCCCACAGCAGCTGTACCATTTTACATTCCCACCAACATTGAAGCAGAGTTCCAATTTCTCTTCTCCTCACCAACACTTGTTACTATGTTTTGGTTACTATAGTAGCCATCCTAATGGGTGTGTAATGATTGGCTAATGCTTTGAAAGTGGGTGAGATCAGTCTTAACTTAGGAGGTTCAGGAGTTAAATGAGACAATTATCAAGAGAATGTGCTGAAGAAGGACCAATTTGACTTCTAATTTGCTGACACAGGCTGTATATGCTACAGGTGAAGGTGAGGGGGAGGTTTGGGAGCTGATTTTATTTAGGAGGGTTTCCTGAGTGAGGAGGGATTTCAGTTGGACATTCACAACAGGGAAGAACTGGAAAGGGCAAAGATGGGAAACCTTGTGTATAAAAGGTGATTGGGTCTGGCCTACGCATTAGAAATGGTTTAGTCATGTTGAACAGTGATGAGATGCTCAGAACAGGAGCAACCTCAAGGCTGGAAGGGGAAGTGAAGAACAAAGGACACAAAGCCCATGCGCTGAGCCTTCATGCCAGGCTAGGGGATCTACACTTAAGTCTGCACTGTCTTGGAGAAAAGACCTAAGTGCCTGAGATGGCTCCGGTTTTAGTTAACCACATATATTAACTAAATATAT
Source organism: Mustela nigripes (assembly GCF_022355385.1). Lineage (NCBI taxonomy): Eukaryota > Metazoa > Chordata > Mammalia > Carnivora > Mustelidae > Mustela > Mustela nigripes. The sequence continues at coordinate 12,332,236 of NC_081563.1, read as the reverse complement.
ACATATAGGGGCACTGAGATGGCTCAGTTGGTTACATTTCCAGCTCTTGATTTTGGCTCAGGTCATGACGTCAGGGTTGTGACATCAAGATCCTCGTCAGGCTCTTCACTCAGTGGGGAGTCTGTGTAGGATTCTCTCTTTTCTTTTCCCTCTGACCCTCCCCCTCCACATATATTTAGTTAGTATATATGACTAACTAATTCACAACTAGTTAATAAATATTTTAAGTTAACATATATAACTAACTAGTTTATATATAAATATATATATGTGTGTGCCTGTGTGTGTGTGTGTGTGTGTGTATATATATATATATATTTTTTTTTTTTTTAGACAAGCCTACATTCCATTGGTGACTAAAAATTGTAACAACATGTGCTTTCTAAGGATAAAACTGGAGACATCAAGGCTCTGTTTTCATTTTGTCTTTCCATAGATTCTTTCTCTCCCATCTGTGTTTTCAGCTGTATATTTTGGGATAGGGTCTTATGATTAGATGCTAATTCCTTCAAACACAGTGTATGTCTCATCAGTCTTCTGTGCAATGGATGCATAAACTATTATTGGAGATTTGTTTAAAAATGCTATATGCTTTTGTAGTCAGTTGGTTATATCCTCTAAAAATGAAAATTAAAATTTCTAGCCAAAAGTTCATTAGGTATAACTAATCTATGCAGAGTGAAGTGGATGACTTCACATTTGATCAGGAGAAGGTTTCACCAAGTGGCTGTCGGTCCTTCTGGACTGTGTGTGGAAGAGCAAGCTGTAGCACCTGCAGAAGCTCTTTCGAGGCTGGCTATGAAGGAGTTTAGTGATTCTGACTGTACTGTCAGAATTTTGCTTCTGTTCTAGGGTTTAGAAATCAGCTTATCTGTCTGGAAAGCAGACAAGAACATCAGCTTGGAATAACGGCTGGAGACTTGGTGAGGAATTGCAATGACCAAGAATTCTTGCTGAGTAATCACGAGTAACCCCCACAGGCTTTTCTTTGGGGTCACAGCTCAAGTGGATCTGATATATTTAGCAGCGTTTTCCAAACCCTGATGCAGTGCATAGGCTGTGTGCTGGTATCTGCTCAGTTCGAACTGGGCAGGACGCTGTGCAGGTGAGCTGACACCATGGGGTGAGCAAACATACATTTGTTGGAGAAATAACAGCAAGAAGAAGAAGACTAAAAAAACAATCCTGGGTTTTGTTCTAAGGAATGTCTAGTGTGGGACAGATTTTTGATGCTGGGAGTCAGGGAGATGAATAACAGATCCAGAGGTCAGAGAGAAGGAGAAAAGTGAAGGGGAACTTCAAAGAGAATTGTCACCCATGCGGCTGGAATGTCCAGGCTCATTTTTACTAGCCACTATGAGCAGTCCATGGGATTTGGGGTAGTTGGCTTGGTTTAAAAGCATAGAGTTAGGTAGATACTCTTATAGCTGAGAAGGCAAGGTACTCTTTTTCCTTTCAAGGCAATGTTTATCAGTGGGTGCTTGATGGAAGAATAGGGAGTATCTAATCCAGGACAACCTAGTGAAGCCAGAAGGAGTTGAGAATACTATATGTACTTACTAAGCATTCTTTGAATCTGAGAGAACATTGAACAAAAGGAGGTGGTGGATAGGGCAAGATACTGTTTCCCTGTGGAAAGTAGAAATAGAGGCATGAAAAGGACTAAATTTAAAATTTGTATAATACATATCATTCAGACTGGGCAAAAAAAAAAAAAAAAAAAAAAAAGGGGGGAAAAGAAAATTGAAAAAAAAAATAAAAACAAAAGGGGAAAAAAAAAAAAAAAAAAAAAAAAAGGTGGGATAAGGAAGCTGAAAACACAAGTCACGACTTGAGGTCCAGTGGGAAGAGTGTCAGTGACGGTATCTGTAACAAAACCTCAAAAGGAATTGAGTGCAAAGTTCCAGTGTTGTCTTGTGAATGTTGTGTGGTCATTCCCTTCAAGTAGTTAAGGTCATAATGAGGAAATGAAGTGTTGTCCAGAGAATGACAGGAATGGTGTGTGCTCAGGTGGGGAATGGCTAGAGGGGAGGACCTGAGGCAGGGAAATTGAGAATAGCCTGTTTGCATTAGAAGGGACAGAGAGGAGGTCTTGCTCTGTGCAGTCAAGAACTAATGGGGAGATACTCTAAGAGTCAGAGCTATGTAGGAGTGGTTGACTGGGAGCACCCCAGGCAGCAAGGACTTATGGGCCACTTACTGAGATGGTAGAGAGAGAAGAATATCATCAGACTGAGATCTGAAATAGTGACTATTAAGGTATTTTCAGCAAATTGACTCTGGCCCATGGTAGAAGGTGTCTGGCTACTGGGAAAAGGGCGGGGATTGCCTGGAAGGCTAGACCACAGGAGAGAAGTTTCTAAGAGCCAGAAGGAAAGCAGGGACTGGGAAGACACTGTGTCCTGAAAGGTTGGCTTGCAGAATACCATAGCTTTCTCCATCCCAGGGTGAGAGAAGACAAAGACATCCAAGAGTGGAGTAGATGTTGCAGGTCAGAGACAAAAGGGAGTTGGGACACAAATGGAAACTGGGGTATGAAGCCAACAAAGGAGATAAGGAATGCAGTAAGGTCTAAGGAGGGCCTGGAGAGATGGTTCAGGGTCTGTGTCTGAAGGCCCTGCTTATCCCCCAAAGTCCCCTTTTCTGCTGGTTTGGGTGCCTAATGCTAAGATGGGAGAAGATTTCTAAAAGAATCAGGCTGGGCTGGGACCCATGTTCCTCAGCAAACTGAATAGCTGTAGGGAGGTTTATATCCCAGTGTTAGTGCAGCAAGAGTAGTTGGGATATGGAGATGTACTTTGGGAAATTCAAGTGGGAGAGGTGTATAGCGATGTTCCTATATACTTCATAGAGACAGTTCCCTTGTAAAGACTCCAATTCCTAGCATCTCTGAGTCATGTCCCTCAAAGAAGCTTCCTTGTAAGTGAGAAGTGATTGTTTCCTTGGCAACCATGGAGCCTCAGAAATTTAGCAGTATACTTTTGTGGTGCCTTCATAAACCTTTAATTATATCTAGTTCCTAAGTATGTGTGAGCAGTAGGAAGGGGACAGGTCATAAAGGTGGTTGAGTTGAATGAAATTCTCTTCTTACCTTACCCAATCCCCCCACAACAATGCTTCTTTCCCTTACTGGATGCCAGTATTTCTGAGCTGTAGAACTATTGAGCCATGAAACTTAAGATGCGGGAAAAACAAGTTTTGTTTGATAATTAAGGTGACATTTCTGTGCCAGACTGCTGTAGAACAGTGATCACAGCTTTGGAAGTAGATAGACAGGTCTCAATCCTGACTCTTCCGTAAACTGACCATGTGACTTTGGGTAAGTCACTTAACCTCCCTGAGTTTCTCTTTTCCTGTCTGTAACTGGAGAAACTGTACCAATTTCACAGGCTGTTGTGAGTAAGGTGGTGCATTGTCATCAAAGCCCTAGAAGTCAAGGAGAATTGTCCTTTGGATTCAGACCAAGATGAGTTCTCTCTTTTGGTCCCCATCAGTGCCAAGCAATGCTAAACCCTGAAATAAAACCATATCCGTAAGTCCACCATCGATGTAGTCTCTCGTGCTTAGAGACCTCTAGAAAAAGTCATCTAAAATCCTTAAAGATGGAAAACTAAGGTCCAGAGGAGAGTGACCCAGTGAGTTCCAACATTATTAGATGTGTGATTCTCTGTACCTCAGTTCCCTCATCTGTACAATGGGGGCAAAAATGATACTCATTGTTGGAGATCAAGCAAATTGTTATTTATATATGTATTTATACATATATCTATAACTAATATTTATAATCTCTGAACAGTACCTGGCACATTGTAAGCACTGTATAAAAGTATATGCAACTGTTATTGCCATTAGTAAAGATAGTGAGAAATCATTAATATTTAGATGATGGTATATCCTATTTTATACCTATTGTCCTGAAATAATTTTTAATACTCTTCCCTTTGGCTCTTAAAAATGTCCTCATCTGGGTAATAAATTAAATGGTCACCTGAGGTATAATGGAAAAATCCAGTCAAGGTGAGTCAGGAGACCTGTCAGAAAATCTCTGTGAGAATTTGGGCTCTTAGCCTCTTTGCATCCTAGTTCCTTTCATCTTTCTTTCTTTCTTTTTTAAATATTTTATTTATTTATTTGACAGAGAGAAATCACAAGCAGGCAGAGAGAGAGAGAGAGAGGACAAAGTAGGCTCCCTGCCGAGCAGAGAGCCCAATGTGGGACTTGATCCCAGGACCTTGAGATCATGATCTGAGCCAAAGGCAGAGGCTTAACCCACTGAGCCACCCAGGTGCCCTCCTTTCATCTTTCAAGTGGACAGTTTGTCTATACAGAATTTAAATTCATGTCCACATCCATTTTTCTACTATGTACACAGCACTCCTGAAGACCCATGAAGGTATGCAAAGATCAAATAGGATCTTTGTCTTCACCAAAAATTTTTATTTCGATGGGATAAAAAACATAGTAGGTGATGGATGGGTAAGACGTACTAGAAAAACAAGAAAATGTCCTGTCCTCAATAATTTCATGGTTTAGTAGAAGAGACCATTAAAGGTCAAGAGTCACCACCAGATAAAATGTGCTGGGTAGTCAATGAGTAGGGATGAAGGAGGTGTGAGGTCATTCAGAGTTGTATACTTAAGGAAGACTTTCTGGAGGAGGTGGATTTGGAACTGGTCTTGATAGAAGCATAATGGGAAGAGCAATGATTTGAATTAAACAGACCAGAGTTTAAATGCTAGTTCTAGCTTTGGTTGTATATTATGAATACATTGCTTAACTTTGTTGAACCTCTGGTTCTTCATCTGTAAAATGGAGACATAAATCTTTCAGTGACTTAAATGTGGGAATAGATGCATTCCATTGTAATAATAAATGGAAGTCATTATTTTTATGGTCACAGAGGAGGTGGAATGATATTCTAGGTGTATGGTCTGAATGAGATAATCACAGGGACAGGGAAGTGGAAAGGGTACTGCAAGTCAGTGAACAGAGCTTGCTGTTGGCTGGAGTTGAGGGTTTGTTTTGGAGGCATTGGGAAATTCAAGTGGATTTAGACTCACTCCTTGACTTATATGCATTGTCCTTGGCAAGGTATTTCTGACATTTTCACAGGCCTGTTGGCTTCATGTGTTCTTGCAAATTAGATTTGAGTACCCTAAAAACCCTAGGAGGTTAATACAATTTTGCCTGGAACTAGACTTGAGCTGGAGAAACCATCCCGACACCTGTCTATAACATCCTAAATCAGTTATTAATCTGGATGTCATGCTGTAGACTAGCTAACAAATGTAAGTTTGGCTTATAGTTAGAAAACTCACTGAAGAACTGTCTATAACAGCTTACCTTTTTAGATTCATGAGATAGTTTACATAAATCTACATAATTGCCAAAGGCTTTCTTAATGTGATAGTGAAGAGCTAGATTATAGCATCAACAATGCAGCTCATATCTTGGCCTGCAGCAGAGAGAGCTGGCCAGGTCTGACCTAGAGGCTCCCTCAATTATTTATGTGGCCTTTTTTGGGATAGCAGAGGGCTTGACCCCACTGCACTCCCAGGCTCAGGAAGGAAACGAGGAGCAGAATTTAGAAAACGTCACTTGTGAAATCTCTCTGATTCCTTTTTGGAAGATTTTGTATTTCTTCCTGACAGTTATATCCAGAATTTTAGTACTTTCACATTGTACTCACTCATTATTTTATCTTCTTTGTATTTTTAAATAAAAATATCAAATGACTATTTTAATAACATTGGTATGATTTGAATATTATAATTTAGGTATATTATCCCATTAATATATTAAACTATATTAATATACACTAATATCAAGGATAAACATTTTAATAAATAGGATTCATGTTGCAGGAGGCAGATTAAGAATCACTATTATGATTTTACAGAGGAGGATATTGAAGTTAAAAAGAATAAATCAAACCAGATGGGATTGGGAGGGAGACAAACCATAAGAGACTCTTAATCTCACAAAACAAACTGAGGGTTGGTGGGGGGAGGGGGGAGGGAGAGGGTGGTGGAGTTATGGACATTGGGGACGGTGTGTGCTATGGTGAGTGCTGTGAAGTGTGTAAACCTGGCGATTCACACACCTGTACTCCTGGGGCTAATACATTATATGTTTATAAAAAAAATTAAAAATTATAAAAAAAGAAAAAAAAAATTTGAGATCTGACGGCCAGCCCATAGCTCTAAGTGGTTGGATTCCAAAATGAATGTGTAGTTCTTTACCTTGGTGAAAAAGCGATCCAGTGGGAAGAGCTCTACATGGGAAGACAGGAAATCTGAGTATTATTTCCAGAGTCACTGCTTTCTACTCCGGTCATTGGGCAAAATATTGCATCTTATTTATAAAATCCTGATAACATTTGATTTGCAAAGCTCACAGGAATATTGTGAAGTTCATGTTAGAAAATGGATGCGGAAGCATTTCATAAGCTAAGAAGCATTATGCAAATGCAAATTCATTCATTATGCAAATGAATGCAAATACAGGCAGTGTTAATTACTACATTATTCACAGAATCTTATTTCATTAATACCCTTACTGCTTTCTACAGCTCTTTTGGGAATTCCGCTGCCAGTTATGTGAAGGCCGGGGCAATTGGATGAACTTGCGTCTGTCATTTATTCTACTAGGAAATATTTACTCTGTGTTAGCCATCGCACGAGACACACAGAATGTCAAGGTGAGTAAAATGTGACCCCTACCTTCTTGGATCTTACAGTCTGGGTAAGGGAGATAATACTTAGGCCACGGGATGGATGATACAACTTCTAATCCAAAATTTTAAGTGCCATTTTGTGGATAATGATTAGAGCTAAGCACTATGCTATTTCCTAGAGATATAAAAATTAATAAAGCAGAGTCTTGGAATTCAATCGCACAGTCTAATGGCGGACACAGATAAGTAAGCACACAGGGTTAATAGCAAACAGAGATAAGGTGGAGGTGAATCAGGCAAAGACTTCAAATTCAGGTAGAACACGGGTCCCAGAGTCTATGAATCAGTTTTCCTATATGAAAAATGGGACTAAAAGTACCTTCTTAGCATAGTGGAGAATCTCTGCAACTTTGAATTTAAAAGAAAAATAAAAAGAATCCTTTAAGAAAACCATTGTTTCTTCTTTATCTTAGGAGGAGAGGCATTCTCTGTTTGTAATTAGTAATAATTACAGGTTTAGGTTTTGTGTAGATGTCCGTCATCAGAATGAGGATATTTCCATCTATTCTTCATTTTCTGAGAGCTTTTCTTATGACTGAGTGTGGAATTTTGTCAAAGCTTTTTATTTGCAATCATCATAATTGCCATGTTTTTTTTTTTTCTCCTTCAGTGTACTAATTGAAAATCACATTGATTTTTGAATACGCAGCCAGCGTTACATCCCTAGGGAAAAATCTCATTTGGTCATAATGTCTATCTTTTTTATATACTGGATTCAACTTGCTAGTATTTTGCTAAGGATTTTGATATCATGAGGAATATTGAGATTTTTTCTTTTCTATTGTGTTTGCTTTTTTTTCTTTCTCTCCCTCAATCAGGGTAATACCCCTAGAGTAAATGGAGAAGCAGTCCCTCCTCTTCTATTTTTAAATTTTTTTGTGTAGAATTGGCATTATATATTTTTTAAATGTTTATCAAAACACCAGTGAGAAAAACTGTCTGGGACTGATCTTCTCTGTGTGGAAGGGTTTATAACTATAAATAAATTTTAAAAATAGGTATAGAGTTATTCCTGTTGCCTACTTCTCCATGAATGAACTTTTAGAGTTTGTGTTTTTCACAGGGTTGTCCATTTGATCTAAGTTGTGATCAAGTTGGCATAAACTTGTTCAAAATATTCTCTTATTTTTATTTTAATTTTTATATGATCAAATATCACATTTCCCATTTTGTCAGATACATGTTCTACATCAGTTGAGATGATTATCTGCTTTCCTCCCACCCCGCATTCTGTTAATGTGGTTTATTACATTTATTGATTTTTTTGTTTATGAAACTAACCTTACATTCCAGGAATAAATCTCACTTGGTTTAGGTGTATAATTTTAAAATATGCTGTACAAATTCAGTTTCCTAGTATTTTGTTGTGGATTCACTATGCATAAGGGTTTGAGTTTTTTTTTTTTTTTTTTTTTTTTTCTTATAGTGTCTTTGACTGGTTTTGTCTTCAGTATAATGGTGGCCTCACAGAATGAGTTAAGATATATTCTTTCTTCTTCAATTTCTTCTAGGAGACTGAGCAGATTTTGTGATAATTTTTTAAACCAATGAAACCATCTGGTTTTGAGATTTTTCTTCTTGGGAAGTGGAAGTTTTTGATTACTGATTCAGTCTCCTTATTAGTTGTAGGTCTATCTGGATTTTCTATTTCTTCATAATTTAGTTTTGTAGGTCATGTGTTTCTCAGATTTTGTCCTATACATCACGTTATCCAATTCTTTGACATATGATTGTTTATAACACACTTTAAAAATTCTTTTCACTCCTGTTGGTAGTAATGTCTCCTCTTTCATTTTTGATTTTAGTTATTTAAGTCTTCTTTCTTTTCTTCTTAATCAATCCAGCTTAAGTTTTTTTTTTTAATTTGCTGATCTTTTCAAAGAACTCAGTTTTATTGATTTTCTCCACTGCTTCTCTATTCTCTCTTTTCTTTATACTATTTTAATCTTTATTATTATTAGTGGCAACCTGCCTCCTTAGCCCAGTAGGCAGTACTGCAGTCTCATATATTATTAGTAGTAGTAGTATTGTTCTTTATTATTGTTTCCTTCTGCTAGCTTTGGGCTTTTTTTTATTGTTCTAATTACTTAAGTTGTTAAGTTGGTTGTTGATTTGAGACTTTTCTCCTTACTTATCTATTTATTTATTTGTTTCAAGTTTTTATTTAAATTCCAGTTAACTAGCATATAGTGCAATATTAGTTTTAAGGGTAAAAGTTAGGGGCACCTGGGTGGCTCAGTGTGTTAAAGCCTCTGCCTTCAGCTCAGGTCATGATCCCAGGGTCCTGGGATCGAGCCCCACATCAGGCTCTCTGCTCAGTGGGGAGCCTGCTTCCCTCTCTGTCTCTGCCTGCCTCTCTGTCTGCTTGTGATCTCCGTCTGTCAAATAAAAAAATAATAATTAAAAAAAAAAGTTAGTGACTCATCACTTACATGCAAAACCTAGTGTTCATCACAAGTGCCCCCCTTAATCCTCGTCAACCATTTAACCTATCCCGCCTAACCACCTCCCTTCCAGAAACCCTCAGTTTGTTCTCTATAATTTAGAGTTGGTTTTATGGTTTTCCTCTTTATTTTTTCCACTGTTTTCATTTGTTTCACTTCTTAAGTTCCACATATGAGTGAGACCATATGGTGTTTGTCTTTTTCTGACTGACTTATTTCACTTAGCATGATATACTCTAGCTCCACTTGTGTTGTTGCAAATGGCAAGATTTCGTTGTCTTTGATGGCAGAGTAATATTCCACCGTGTATATATATATACACCACCACTTCTTTTTTATTTTTTAAAAATTTTTTTAAATTTATTTTTTATTTTCAGCATAACAGTATTCATTATTTTTTCACCACACCCAGTGCTCCATGCAATCCGTGCCCTCTATAATACCCACCACCTGGTACCCCGACCTCCCACCCCCCGCCCCTTCAAAACCCTCAGATTGTTTTTCAGAGTCCATAGTCTCTCATGGTTCACCTCCCCTTCCAATTTCCCCCAACTCCCTTCTCCTAACTCCTCATGTCCTCCATGCTATTTGTTATGCTCCACAAATAAGTGAAACCATAGGATAATTGACTCTCTCTGCTTGACTTACTTCACTCAGCATAATCTCTTCCAGTCCCGTCCATGTTGCTACAAAAGTTGGGATTTGTACTTTCTGATGGAGGCATAATACTCCATAGTGTATATGGACCACATCTTCTTTATCCATTCATCCGTTGAAGGGCATCTTGGTTCTTTCCACAGTTTGGCGACCGTGGCCATTGCTGCTATAAACATTGGGGAACATAGGCAGTAATCTCTTCGATATCAGCCACAGCAACTTCTTTCAAGATATGTCTCCAAAGGCAAAGGAAACAACAGTGAAGATGAACTTTTGGCACTTCATCAAAATCAAAAGCTTCTAAGCTTCTACACAGCCAAGGAAACAGTCAAGAAAACAAAGAGGCAACCCACGGAATGGGAGAAGATATTTGAAAATGACAGTACAGACAAAAGGTTGATATCCAGGATTTATAATGAACTCCTCAAACTCAACACACACAAAACAGACAATCATATCAAAAAATGGGCAGAAGACATGAACAGACACTTCTCCAATAAAGACATACAAATGGCTATCAGACACATGAAAAAATGTTCATTATCACTAGCCATCAGGGAGATTCAAATTAAAACTACATTGAGATATCACCTTACACCAGTTAGAATGGCCAAAATTAGCAAGAGAGGAAACAACATGTGTTGGAGGGGATGTGGAGAAAGGGGAACCCTCTTACACTGTTGGTGGGAATGCAAGTTGGTGCAGCCTCTTTGGAGAACAGTATGGAGATTTCTCAAGAAATTAAAAATAGAGCTACCCTATGACCCTGCCATTGCACTCCTGGGTATTTACCCCAAAGACACAACTTCTTTTTTAAAAATTATTTTTTATTATGTTATGTTAGTCACCATAGAGTATGTCATTAGTTTTTGACGTAGTGTTCCAAGATTCATTGTTTATGTATAACACCTAGTGCTCCATGGGATATGTGCCCTCCTTAATATCCACTATCAGGCTCACCCAACCCACCACCTCCCTCCCCTCCAAAACCCTCAGTTTGTTTCTCAGAGTTCATAGTCTCTTATGGTTCATCTCCCTATCTGATCCCCCCCTTCATTTTTCCCTTCTTCCTCTTAATGTCCTCCATGCTATTCCTTATGTTCCACGAGTATGTGAAACCATATGATAATTGACTTTCTCTGTTTGACTTATTTTACTCAGCATAATCTCCTCCAATCCCATCCATGTTGATTCAAAAGTTGGGTAATCATCATTTCTGATGGCTGAGCAATATTGCATTGTATATATGGACCACATCTTCTTTATCCATTCATTTGTTAAAGAGTATCTTGGCTCTTTCCACAGTTTAGCTATTGTGGACATTGCCACTATGAACACTGGGTTGCATATGGCCCTTCTTTTCACTACACCTGTATCTTGGGGATAAATACCCAGTAGTGCAATTGCCGGGACATAGGATAGATCTATTTTTAAATTTTTTTTGAGGAACCTCCACATTGTTTTCCAAATTGGCTGTTCCAACTTGCATTCCCACCAATAGTGTAAGAGGGTTCCCCTTTCTCCACATCCTCTCCAACACTTGTTGTTTCCTGCCTTGTTAATCTTTGCCATTCTAACTGGTATAAGGTGGTATCTCAGTATAGTATTGATTTGATTTTCCCTAATGGCTAATGATAATGAATACTTTTTCATGTGTCTGTTAGCCATTTGTATGTCTTCTTTGGAGAAGTGTCTGCTCATGTCTTCTACCCATTTATTGACTTGATTATTTGTTTATTGGGTGTTGAGTTTGAGTAGTTCCTTATAGATCTTGGATATCAGCCCTTTGTCTATAGTGTTATTTGCAAATGTATTCTCCCATTCTGTGGGTTGCCTCTTTGTTTTGTTGACTGTCTCCTTTGCTGTGCAGAAACTTTTTATCTTGATGAAGTCCCAAAAGTTAATTTTTGCTTTTGTTTCCTTTACCTTTGGAGACATGTCTTGACAGAAGTTGCTGTGGCCAGTGTTGAAGAGGTTACTGCCTATGTTCTCCTCTAGGATTTTGATGGATTCGTGTCTCACACTGAGGTCTTTCATTCATTTTGAGTTTACCTTTGTGTATGGTGTAAGGAAATGGTTGAGTTTCATTCTTCTGTATAGATCAATCCAATTTTCCCAGCACTATTTATTGAAGAGACTATCTTTTTTTCCATTGGATATTTTTTCCTGCTTGGTTGAAGATTATTTGACCATAGAGTGGTCAAATGAGTAAAATAGAGTAGAGTAGAGTAGGGTAGAATATTTGAACAACATTGGAGGGGGAATTGTCCCTTCAAATCAGTATTTTTGGATTTGGGTAAATACCTAGTAGTGCAATTGCTGGATCATAGGGTAGTTCTATTTTTAACTTTTTGAGAAACCTCTGTACTGTTTTCCAGAATGGCTGTCCCAGTTTGCATTCCCACCAGCAGTGTAAGATGATTCCTCTTTCTCCACATCCTCGCCAACAATTGCTGTTTCCTGCGTTGTTAATTTTAGCCATTCTGATAGAATGGCTATCTCATCATGGTTTTGATTTGTATTTCCCTGATGCCAAGTGATGTTGAACATCTTTTCATGTGTTTGTTGGCCATTGGTATGTCCTCTTTGAAAAAATGTCTGTTTATATCTTCTGCTCATTTCTTGACTAGATTATTTTATTGGATGTTGAGTTTGATAAGTTCTTTATATATTTTGAGCACAAACCCTTTATCAGATATGCCATTTGCAAATATCTCCTCCCATTCCAGAGGTTGCCTTTTAGTTTTGTTATTTCTTTTGCTATGCAGAAGTTTTCTATCTTGATGAAATACCGATCATTCATTTTTGCTTTGCCTCCGGAGACTTTCTAATAAGTTGCATGGCTGATGCTGCTTATGTTCTCCTCTAGGATTTTGATGGTTTCCTGTCTTACATTTAAGTCTTTCATCTATTTTGAATTTATTTTTGTGTATAGTGTGAAAAGTGGTCCTGTTTCATTCTTCTGCATGTTGCTGCCCATTTTCTCCAATCCCATTTGTTGAAGACACTGTCTTTTTTCTACTGGACATTATTTCTTGCTTTGTCTAAGATTAATTGACCTTATAGTGGTGAGTCCATTTCTGGATTTTCTATTCTGTTCCATTTCTATTCTTTGTGTATTGTTGTTCCAGTACCATACTGTCTTGACAGTTACAGCTTTGTAATACAACTTGAAGTACAGAATTTTGATACCCCCAGCTTTGTCTTTCTTTTTCAGATTGCTTTTGCTATTTGGGGTCTTTTGCAGTTCCATAAAAATTTTAGGATTCTTTTGTTCTAACTTTGTGAAAAATGCTGTTGGTATTTTGATGAGGATGGCAATACATATGTAGATTATTTTGGGTAATATAGACATTTTAACAGTGTTTGTTCTTCCAAACAAAAAGCATAGAATTTTTTTTTTTTTTTTTTTACATTTCTTTGTGTCCTCTTCAATTTATTTCACCAATGTTTTATAGTTTTTAGAGTATAGATCTTTTATTTCTTTGGTTAGATTTATTCCTAGGTGTCTTATGGGTTCTGGCATAATTTTAAATAAAACCAATTCCTTGATTTTTTTCTGCTGCTTCATCGTTGGTCTGTAGAAAAGCAACAGATTTTTATATATTGATTTTGTATCCGGTGAATTTGCCAAATTCATGTATCAGTTCGAGCAATTTTTTGGTGGAGTCTTTTCAGTTCTCTACATAGAGTATCATGTCATCAGCAAACAGTGAAAATTTGACTTCTTCCTTGCTGCTTTGGATGCCTTTTATTTCTTCGTTTTTTCTGATTGCTATGGCTAGGACTTCAGTACTATGTTAAATAACAGTGCTGAGAGTAGACATCCCTGTCTTGTTCCTGACCATAGAGGAAAGGCATGGAAGCATTGTTTATAACTGTGAAACAGTTCTTGACCTAAATGTCCACAGATAATGGATAAATACACTGCAATATATTTGAGAAATAGAGTAATGTATCAGAGCTAAAAATCAATGGAATGGAACTATAATATAGTCATATTTAAAAAGCTATAATATAGTCATATTAAAAACAGAATATAGATCAAATACAGCAAATTACAGAATCATATGTATAGAATACCATTTGTATGCACTTGAAAATTTTCTTTTCTTTCTTTCTTTTTTTTTAAGATTTTATTTATTTATTTCACAGACAGATATCACAAGTAGGCAGAAAGGCAGGCAGAGAGAGAGGAGGAAGCAGAGAGACCCTGCTGAGCAGAGAGACTGATGCTGGACTCGATCCCAGAACCCTGAGATCATGACCTGAGCTGAAGGCAGAGGCTTTAACCCACTGAGCCACCCAGGCTCCCCCCAAATTTTCTTTTCAATCTGAAAAATTTATTGTTCTTTTCTGTAATTCTCTGCGTATTTTAAATGTTTCAGAAAATAAAGCAGAATAAAATGCAGGAATTAGACCAGATAATTAAAAAAGAAATAGTATTTTATGTGCAAATTAAATTAAAATTGTGAAATATTTACTATATTGAATGGAACTGGGTCACTTCTCAGCTTTTTATCTTGCTTCCTCTACTTATGTTTTAAATTTTAGTGCTCTCTTTTCCCTCTGTCTCCATCTCTTCTCTCACCACATACTCATAGAATCACCTCAGCTGATTCCATGACTAAAACATAGTAGATGACTCAGTAATAATCACAGAATAAGTAAATACAAAAGTAGATTCATATTCCACATTGATATAAGTAACATAACTTCTGGATATACAGCTTCAGGGTGGTACTTTATTTCTTGACCCAAGGATAGTTACAGACCCCAAATCCAGTTGCTTACTTGCATGATTCCTGGTGTTAAAAGCATATCCACATTTGAATGTATCTTCATTCTAAAATTCATTTCTCAGTGAATGACAACATCACCCACCCCACTGCCCCAGACACAAGTCTTAGGTCACCATGGGTCTCTTCCTTTTCTATTCCTGTTCATATTCTGTTGACTTTACCTGTTGTCTTTCAAGTCAGTTTATTTTTCCTTGTCCACACTGCCATTATTTTATTTTATGTCATCATCATCCTCATCGTCATCATCACACTTCCAGCACCCTTTTAACTTGTCTTAGAGTCTCGTTCCTTCTAGTCATTTCTTCATACTGTTGTCAGTGGGACATTTGCATAAGCCACATCTGTTCACTTCACTTTGTACTTCCTCCCTGGTTTAGCTCATCTGCTTACAATATCAATTATTACCTGATCTCTCTCTCTTTCTCACTCACTCTCCCTCCCCCCTTTCTCTTCTTCTCTATCACCTGTCCATCTAATCACAGAAATCAGTGCCTGACATTTCTACTTAGTTCTCTCAGTAACAGCTAAATCTCATCGTATTTCAGACTGAACTCATGTCTTCCCCAGGACTGGTCCAAAGATCCCACCTGAGTAAATGACAGCACCATCTACCCAGTTACATAGGATAGAAACCTCTCTCACCCATGAAAGTCCTGTTATTTTGATATCCAAGTCTGAAAATCTGATCTTTACTGCTATCACCAAAGTCCAAGGTACCATCCTCTCTTTCTGTCTCTAAGCTAGTGTCCTCAAAAGTTCACATGTCTACATGGATGGAACTAGAGCGTATCATGCTTAGCGAAATAAGTCAAGCAGAGAAAGACAACTATCATATGATCTCCCTGATATGAGCAAGTGGTGCTGCAACATGGGGGCTTAAGTGGGTAGGAGAAGAATCAATGAAACAAGATGGGATTTGGAGGGAGACAAACCATAAGTGACTCTTAATCTCACAAAACAAACTGAGGGTTGCTGGGGGGAGGGGGGTTGGGAGAAGGGGAGTGGGGTTATGGACATTGGGGAGGGTATGTGCTTTGGTGAGTGCTGTGAAGTGTGTAAACCTGATTCACAGACCTGTACCCCTGGGGATAAAAATACATGTTTATAAAAAATAAAAAATTTAAAAAAAAAGTTCACATGTCTGAGGGCACGTGATCTGATGAGCACTGGGTGTTACACACAACTAATTAATCACTAAACACTACAAAAACTATATGTTGGGTAACTGAATATGAATAAAAATTTAAAAAAGAAGTTCACCTGTCTCTCTTACTCTATTCTCCACACTGTAACAGGAAAATTCTTTTCAGAAGCTAAATTACTGTCGTATATCTTTTGCATCTCTTTGAGCACCTGGATTAAAAGCATCCCTAGCTTTCTGTTACTCACACAATGAAGGCTACAGTCTCTGTCACTGCATACAAGTCCTCTGCATGGGAAGGCTCCTTCCCATTTCTTCAGCCTAACTTCTCTCCATATTCCCTGGAGCTGCTGGAGTTCAAGACCCCCAACCTTCTTTCAGTCTCTCCGTCAAGCCAGGCAACATCTTTCCTCAAGTTCTTCCTTTGTTCAAGTTTTTCTCTTTGCCTGAAACTCTCTTCTTACCCAACCCACTTTCTTTAGTTATGGCTGGCCTTGTTTCAGATCACTCAGTGACACCTTATTGCCCTCAGGATGAATACAAATTCCTTAATACAAGACTCTGCCCTTCACAATCTGGTGCTCCAGCTGCATTTCTTAATGCTTCTCCATTTCTTCTCCTTTAATTCTCAGCCTCTTGCCTTCAGGCGTACTCAACTCCTGGCAGCTCCCAGATATGTTAACCTTCCTTTTCTTGGCCTTTGCATAGACTACTTCCTAGAAACTTTTCTTACTCTTCTGGCCAAATTTTATAAAATTATAGAATCTGGTTCTGAATTTCCCTTTCTGAGGCCAGTTTCTCTGGATTCTCTGGCAGGATTTCTTGACCCCCCAAGAAACTTCCCCCTCCCCAGTGTCCTAGTCTTACATATTTAGTAGAACTCTTTATTTTTGATTGAAACTGAGCATTTGCTTCTTGGTCTCTGAATGGGAAGTTTTGTTAGCAGAGGGATTCAGTCTCATTTCCTTACTCTACCCTCAATGCAAGGCATGGTGCCTGGCACACAGTCAGCACTGAATAAATGCTTGTTGAAAAACTATATGTATGAGGAAGACTTTGGCTTCCAGTAAGGAGAGTTTGCTTTAAGGCAGACTTTAGGCAATGCACAAGGGCTCTCTGGGGGCTTTGGGAGCTTCCATGAGAGATCCTGCCCCAGCAGAAGCCAGAGAACTCTAGATGTCTATTCAGCTTTAAAAGCTCCTTCCAATAAGTCTTACTGCACTGAAATGAACTTTCCAGATTGAAAGAGTTTCCTCTCCAGCAGAATTCACTGGCAGGGCTAACTTGCTTGGGTCACTAGGTAACCTGTCAGGGAATCTTAATGTTCCTCGTATGGGCCAGAAGCATGTTCAGAATGGGGCTTGTATTGTTTTGCCTCTTTTTTAGCATCCTCTTTTCCCTTTGGCATTCTTGAATTCAACCAAATACGTCATCTGTTGCTTAGTTCCTATGGGTCCTCGCCCCGGGTGGTCAAACCCCAACATGCTTCAGTTGTCATGACTTTTTACGTGTGCTAATGGGTTTAGCCTAGGAGTGTATGTATTTTAAGAAATATATTGAGGATCTCCTATATTTCAAAAATCTTTAGTACCCTAAATGGCAGATTCAAGTGTCATGCTAGAGTTTTAAGGAATATTTCAGAGTTACATGTCTCTGAAGACATTTCTAAGACTAGCTCTGCCTGGGAGTTTCTTCCCAGCTGTGGTATCCATGGGGGTGTACCTCTTATGGTCTCTCTTAAAGAAACAACAAACAAACAAACAAACCCACTCTTTACTCAGCCTTGGAGTGTGATTAGTTGACAGCTTCTAACTATTAACTTTGTCAGGGTCTGCCTCAGATCTGGCTATAGTCACACTATTTGTAGGCTGGATATTGGCCAAAGGCTACACAAGGCAGTGGTATGAAGGCCTAGGCATTTATGTCCATTTTGGAGTTTCTCTGATGGCCAATTTTTGTTCTGGAGCTCCCAATTGTGCTGGCAAAGCATCATTAGATTGGCTTCTCCTCGACAGCTTTTCCTGTCTGATCCTGTTCTTTCTCTTTTCCCTTCACAAATACTACTGATCAATAAACCTTTGCACTCTTAATGCCGTATCAGTGTTATGTCCTTGAGAATTCATTTGGTGACTCTGGTTATATAGAGTGTCATAATTCCAGTGGAGTTATAGGCATTTTGGTGGCATAATGAGCTAGAAGGCAATGGTGGAGAACTATTTGACTATCATTGCTTCTCTGACTTTGGGTATTGACAAACAAAAATAATGTGTAGGGTTTCTGTTGGGGAGAGAAATAACATAGGCAAACTCAAGGCTGTTGCTGGTTGACTCTGCTCTCAGGTGCTTTGTGTTTGACAGAACTTCTGGACTTGGTGGAGAGAGACGAGTCTAAAAAGGTAGTTTGAGGTCAGCTTTGGATATCATGCCAAGGAGTATTTTTTTTTTTTTTTTAATAAGGAGTTACTGCATTGGAAACAAGGTCATGCTTAATGCACTTTGTGGGATTATCTGGTTTTGGCCCACATTGGGATTTATGCATTAAATCTATCTAAGCAGGAGCTAATTAATAAGCAGGTATTTTGTATTTGGGTTTACCTTGGAAATTTGATTTTTAAATATAGGATTAGGCAGGAGGAGGAAGCACATTTTGGGCTCTGGGGTAAGCTGTGTTTAATGTCCTCTGATCCTCCAACAGCCTGTCAGCTTCTTTCTCTGTCCCAAACTTCCAGGTTCTTTAGAGAGGACATAGGGGCAATACTCTCACCAAATGTATATTACACTCTAGGCGGGGCTCTTCCTGAGTCCCTCCTACTTCCTGACCTGAGGAATAAACCCAGAAGTAGGCTTGAAATTAAGGTTGCCAGATTTAACAACAACAACAAAAATGTCAAACTCAGGAGAAAAAAATATTGAACCATAAAATATATTTACATACACACATATATAACATACTTACTCCAAAAATATTCATTGTTTAACTGAAACTCAAATTTAACTAGGCATCTGGCAGTTTATTTGGCGATCCTACTTGCACACTCTCCTCGCCGCTTTCACACTGGGGACCTAGATCTAGTTGTTAAGGAAACCAGGCCCTTTCAGTTCCTTTCCTCCCTCTGGATTTTCTTCTGTGCCTAGTTGATTTCCAAACGCTGAGCTGCTCCCCCATACCACTTAGCTCCCAGCTGCAAAGGGCTCCACCACGGGCTCATCAGAACCACACTCCCCTCCTTATCCTGACCACCACTGTACCTGCACTTCCCTCAGGGCAGAATGATAGCAAAGTGATTAAGAGCAGTGGGGTTGAACTCAACAGTTAGGCTTTCCTCTCCAAAGGATCTTGGGCAAGTAAGGCAACCGCCTTCTTTGACTCTGACCTTTCTCATCTATACCATAGTGTCAGTACAATACTCACCCCAGAGCTCCTGGGACGGTTAAATGTAATAGTCCGGCCCCTAGGAAAGCCTTGGCTGTCAGCAGTGCTCAAGCCATGTGGCTGCTACTTCAGGTATTCCTCCTATTCATCTGCCTCAGGATAAGTCCTCACACATGGTACAAGCTTAATGCCTGTTCATTGAATGAGTCAATGAATGGATGCCTCTGGGGAAATATGGAAATATGGAAATACCATTAACCTCACTGAGGAAAATGGATGGAGTGCAGGATGGCTTGTAAGTCCAGCTCGGTCTGAAAATGGACTCCAGGTGTAAGCATGAACACAGGTGCTAGACAGGGGTCAGGATGAAACAGAACAAGGGGAGAAGTGCCATTATACCCACTGAGTCTACTGAGTGGTTAGGACAGCCTGTGTGGGAGAACTGCTATGGGAGTAAGCTCTAGAACTAGGGGTGTCAATGACTAAAGAGAAGCCATGGCAGTTGTGTCCCGTAAAAGAGCCCAAGAGGGTCTGCCATATTCCCTTAAGTCAGTACAAGAGATACAAATGAAACAAGCTGTCTACTCTTACATGTTTAAGGGATCCTCCTTGGTCCCATAGCCTTCCTCAGGGTAATTTGTCTCTGTCTAGGTCAACCATACAATTTATTATCTACACAGGATGCTTATGACACTTTAAAGGGCACTATGCATAGTTATCTCATAGTTAGCTAGTTGGGATATCAGATGTAGACTGAAACTTTTTATGGGCTACCTAGGAAGTAGCCTAAGTTTGGTTACCCTGGTCCTGGCTGGGCCATCTCCTTTTGTGGAGGAAAGAGGATTGGCTGTCTTTTTCAGAATTATCAATACATGAATGTTAATCACTCAGACCTTCCCCTGTGCCGTGTGGCATAGACATTTCCAGAAGCACGGAGTTGCTTTGGTGAGCTGCCCAGGCATTTGGTGGGCAAAGGCTATAGCCTGGCTGGAGAATATAGGACTCTGATTAAGGTTGGCTATCATCTTCCTCAATTATTTAGCATGTATCTATGGATTGCTGATGTGCTTCACTATGTAAGAATTATGAAAATAAATTGTGCACAAAATAAGAGAAAATAACATTTACTAGACCTTTTAGCCCTAATTAATCAGCTTACCTAACTGTAAGCCAGAGGACCAAATTGATATCATTTATCTCTAAATCCTCAATGCCTAGTAAAGAGCCAGAAACATTTACTATTTCTTAACAAGTTGAGTAAACTAAGAAATAAAAAAATTATCATGTGAAAAACAAAATATAATAAAGTCCTCTGTGGAGAGGACTTGAATTATTCATTCAGTCCATAGTTTTGGAGTGCCTCTCCATGCAACCCTCTGTTTTATGCACTAATGATACCACCTTCATGGCTCTCATTAGAGATAATATGTTTGGGAATATGAATGGGTATAAAATAGTTCAGTTTCCAATGTGGCAACACCGGGTAACTGTTAGGAGTAGGAAGAGATCAATGTGGGTTAGATTAAAGCAGATTTTGTGCTACTGCTGACTTGGTCTTTATGAATGGTGTTAAGAAGAGAAAAAGCATCACTAGCAGGGGCATTCAAGATGAAAGGTAAAGATTGGACATCTCATAACATGTGTAGGGCTCTTGGGTGAGTTCTGAGGGTACATGTTGGTGAATTGGGAAATTCACCAGGACAAGATTTTTAATGCAAGGAAGCGTTCAGACTTGATGTGCATTAATTTGTTAGGGCTACCACAACAAAATACCACAGACAGAGTGGCTTAACATAAATTTATTTTCTCAAGTTCTGAAGGCTGAAGTCCAAGATCAAGGTGTCAGCAGGTTTGATGCCTTCTGAGGTCTCTCTCCTTGGCTTGTAGATGGCTTTGCCCTGTGCTCACACATCTTTCCTCTCGGTGCCTGAACCCCTGGTGTTTCCCTCTGCATCCAAATGTCCTCTTTTTATAAGGGCACTAGTTAGATGGAATTAAGGTCCACTCTAATTGAGTTATTTTAACCTAAATCACCTCTTTAAAGGCCTCATTTCCAAACACGATACATTCTCAGGTACTGGGGTTCATGCTTCAACATAGGAATTCTGGGAAACCGCAGTTGAGCCCCAAACAACATGGTAGATCAGAGAGATCTATCAGAGAATCTTGAACAGGGCAGAGGTGGGGGAGGATCATAGAAGTGGAATAAAAGTGATTGCATTCATATGTGATATTGGTGGGAAGAAGGGGGAGTTGCTCAATTATAACCTCTGAATTATTATAGCTTCAACTGCTGAATGTCAGTGTGGGCCATCAGTAGCTGCGCAGCTATTAGAAAAGAAAAATCACCCTCTGTGACTTACTGTTAATCATTTCAAGCTCTGACCATGTAATTTAGTCACAGTTCAAAATGTTTTTGAAAATCAATGATTTTGTCCTTTAGCTAGCTATAGCTGATAATGAATATTCTCCCCAAAGTCTCAGCTAATATAAGTTGTTATTTCAAATTCCAGCAAGGTAACATCATGATTAGACAGGGACAAAAGGCAAATACAAATCTGAGAATATACATGACACAACTCAGTACCTTGATGGGGTCTCGGCTCGGACCACTTTGCAGTCAGTGATCCATCCTTGTCTGATGATGACTGTTGAGCTACATTCTGTCATACAGTTTCAGAAGTGGAATTAATTGGGCTATTCTGCAAATGAGTGACTTTTATTGGATTTATTGCTTTTTTTTTGCAAGGAGAATTACTTTTCATTCTAATTGAATGAAAACCTGTATTGCCAAGTGGTACAAATAAATTGATCATATGTTATTTTTATTAAGATAAATGTATTTGTTGAAAAGTTATTTAGGTACCATGACTGATGCTGAAGATGTGGAGATTATTAAGAAATGCTGGTTTTTCAGAAAATTTCTAGTGTGGTTTACATTCACATTCTGGAATTATTATGCTCTCAGTATCCAACTTCATCCGACTTCTCAAAGAGTTTTGGTAATGAACTAAATGTAGAATATTTTTGTTCCTTCTTTGTATTTAAAAATCTGCTTTACTTTGGAAAACAGTGTGGAGATTCCTCAAGAAATTAAAAATAGAGCTTCCTTATGACCCTGCCATTGCACTACTGAGTATTTACCCCAAAGATACAGATGTAGTGAAAAGAAGGGCCATCTGTACCCCAATGTTTATGGCAGCAATGGCCATGGTCACCAAACTGTGGAAAGAACCAAGATGTCCTTCAACGGACGAAAGGATAAGGAAGGTGTGGTCCATATACACTATGGAGTATTGTGCCTCCATCAGAAAGGATGAATACCCAACTTTTGTAGCAACATGGATGGAACTGGAAGAGGTTATGCTGAGTGAAATAAGTCAAGCAGAGAGAGTCAATTATCCTATGGTTTCATTTCTTTGTGGAGCATAACAATTAGCATGGAGGACAAGGGGAGATGGAGAGGAGAAGGAAGTTGAGGGAAATTGGAAGGGGAGGTGAACCATGGGAGACTATGGACTTTGAAAAACAATCTGAGGGTTTTGAAGGGGCGAGGGGTGGGAGGTTGGGGGAACCAGGTGGTGGGGAACCAGGGCACAGATTGCATGGAGCACTGGGTGTGGTGCAAAAACAATGAATACTGTTACGCTGAAAAGAAACACAAAATTAAAAAATTTAAAAAAATCTGCTTTATGCATCAAAAAGTAAAATAACACTGTCTCCATTTTTAAAAATTATGTTTTAAAGAATTTATTTATTTGATAGAGAAAGAGAGAGAGAGAGGAAGCAGGACCAGGGGGAGGGGAAAAGGGAGAGAGAGAAGCAGACTTCCCACAGAGCAGGAAGGCCCACATAGGACCACATCCCAGGACCCTGGGATCATGACACAAACTGAAGGCAGACACTTAACTTACTTGACCACCCAGGCACCCTGACATTGTGCCCATTTAAATGTCAATAATTCATCTCTTAAAATTTCAGAACAAAGTATATACTCACTATCATTTGTCTATTTAATCTAGGCTAACACTGCAGAATTATTTTTGACTACTTACAATCTGGTCTTAAGTGACAGAGTTTAATGTGAATTTCCCCCATTGTCTTAGACACTATTCCATATAAACACTTTAATTGTTCCAATTTATGAAATCTGTTTCCACTTCTATGGCCATGCTTCCTAGGATTTTTGGTGTATCCATTGCTGAGGTCAATGTGGGTTTAAGAGCACAGAGGCAATTAATGTTTTGGTGAAACTGAACTTGGGAGATGTAGAAGGCAGACAGAATGTAGCTTGGTGCAAATGGATATGTGTTTTTCCAAATAGTCTAAAAGGAAGAACAAATTAAGTCTGAAGACAGATCTGAAAGAACATGGAGTCTGTACATTTATTGATTAACACTTACCCTCTTAAGCTGGCTATGTTCACTTGATTTGTTTGAATTTCAATTTTTTGTCTTCCCCATAGTCAATAGTGTCCCAAGTAAAAGCATAGAGAACTTACATGTTCCTCATTAAGGACTTAAGAATGAGTAATGTTTTCATATATCTCGTATCTAATCAAGGCATGAAGTTGTAGGGCACAATCAATTACCATTCACAATAAGACTACAAAAAAAACCCCTTATTAATATATATGCTAATTGTTTTCCTTTGATGTGGTCATAGTCTTCCCAAGGCTGTAGTTACTATATATAAAAATTACCAGATCTTTTGTGACCTCCGTAACACCATTGGCAGAATCAAAGAGAGAGCCACAGTATTCTGTGTGCTTCTGAGCAGACTCCTTATTGCTTCTTACTCCCATCAAGAGACTCATAATCTCACCACCAATATTAGTCAGTTTCAGCTAGGCCCTCTAAGATAGATTCAAAGTTTTAACAGAATAGCTGTTTAATTCTCTTTCACATTTCAGTTTAAGACAGGTGGTTTTCTAAGTAGTGATGCCAGGACCCAGACTGCTACCATTCTAGTTCCATTGTCCATCAGGGATTTGGGGTCTTCTACTGGATCCTCTGTGCCCAAACTATGGGTGGGGAAGAAAGAATGTGGAAGTTCATGTACATTCTTATGGGTTCCTGTTGTTGCTGTAATGAACAACCACAAAGTTAGTGACTTAAAACAAGACAGATTTATTATTTGACAATTCTATAAGTCAGAAGTCCTAAAATGGAGGTGTCAGAAGGATAAAAATTCTGAGCTGTGCTTTCTGAAATCACTCTAAATTTATGAATTCTAACCTCAGTGAAGTCGGTGCTGTTCCCACTAATTCTACTACATTTCTCAAGTCCATTGATTCTCAACATTTGTATATATCAGAGTCTCTTGGAGGACTTCATAGAAACATATTGCTAAGTTTCTCATTCAGTGATTCAGGGTAGAAGTAGAGAATTTGCATTTCTAACAAGTTTTTAGGTGCTGCTCCTCTAATAACCACACTTCAGGAGCCCCTACAGTAGTCCATTTGTTCTTGCATTTCTCTGATTATTTCACATCTCCTCTGGCCTCAGATTTCTAACACCTGTTCATTCTTCCCCACTTTTGAGTTGGTGGTAGTCTTGACACCTAACACAGTTTGCTTCTCAAACTGTGAGTGGGGAAGGACAATTCTTTCTTTCTTTATTTTTTATTTTCTTCTTCCTCTTCTTTTATTCCTTTTTTCCTTCCTTCCTCCCTTCCTTCCTTCCTTCCTTCCTTCTCTTTTTCTAGTATGTTGCTCATTTTTAATTTCTAAATTTTAAAAATTTCCAATATCTTTCTTTGGTAAAATACAATAGGTATATATTATGGTGTAAAAAAAAAGAAAAAAGAAGAAAAAGAGCAAAACTGTAAGTTAATTTTTTAAAGTTTTTATTTAAATTTCAGTTAGTTAACATACAGCTGGGGCATCTGGGTGGTTCAGTCTGTCAAGTGTCTACATTTGGTTCTGGTCATGATTGAGCCCTGTGTCAGGCTCCCTGCTTGGTGGGGTGTCTGCTTCTCCCTCTCCCTCAGTGTGCTTTCTCTCTCTTTCACTCTCAGGTGGCTAAATAAAATCTTTAAAAAACATGTAGTGTAATATTATAAACATTGTTAAGATTACATATTGAACAGACATCAAACATTCTGAAAATTTGCCACAATACTTTCTAAACACATAAGTTTGTACCTTCATTTCACTGAAAGCCAGAATCCCATGGTTGGTGCATCAGTGCCTTTCTGTAGGTCACAGTCTAGGAACAGTACTTTATATCCCTGAAAATAGAGCAGTCAGAAGCAGCTTCTCTCATGCCCCATTACCACATATCCACCCATCCACCCTTCCCCAGTATTCCCCATTAATACAGGTAAACTATCAGCAGTCTTAGGAAGGTTGAGCCTTTTTGTCTACTCAGTGCAGTTGTTCTAGCATTCTTTCCTCTTCCTCTCAAATTCCATGTTTTCTCTACTGTATGATTCCCATCAGAAAAACCACCACCACCACAACAAAAAAACAGTGGTACTTTTCCTCCTTTAAAAAAAAAAATTAAAGCCTTTTTGGAACTTTTATTTCTCTCCAGCTATTTCTTGTATAGCATAACTCTTCAGAAGAGCTTATAGTCATAAACCAAACCAAACTAGACCAAACAAACAAAACTATGTTCTCCTGGGAATTGCAGATCCTTCAGTCTATTGGAAGTGTTGGTTCAGAATTAAACTTGATCTTGTATTGCTACTGCTCATCGGTTGTATTAGCATCTTGGTGCTAAAGGATGAGTGAATCTGTCCTCGCAAATACGTTTTTAACAAATAACCCAACCGAGTTTCCTCCCCTCCCACCACCAGTTAAGCCAGGGTGAGGTTTAGTTCAATCATTGTGGCTGTCTTCACCACACCATTAATGAAGACACAAACTGAGCTGGACCCAGCACCAGACTCAACATTATCTAACCACTCACCTCCTGAGAGACCTAGTTAATTGCTATTTCCCACACATCTTTCTTTGCAATTTCTGCTTTAATCTGAGACAATTTCGATGAATGTTTCAAGTGTGATTTCATTAGGTGATGTCAAGCACTTAATAAAAATCAAGATCTATTACAGTTATGTTTTTCCTTCTTCTGCTTCATAATTTCCAAATTAAAAATAACCACATGTCTGGCATGATTTGTCTTGGCCTAGTCTTGATCCTCATTGCCCCCCAAACTGTTATCTTCACACTTGCCAATATTTCCTTTTTTAAATATAATTTGCCCAAGATGGTTGTTGACTTTGCCTTGTGAAAATTTACAGGATTGTCATCTCACGTCTTGACTTGTTTCTTCCATTCTTATTCAGTTTCCTGTATTTTCTCAGGACACTGTATTTTCTTTGGCGTGTACTAATGTAATTTATTCTACCTTTCTTTTTAAAGATTTATTTATTTGAGGGGGGAAGAGGCAGAGGGAAAGAATTTCAAACAGATTCTCCACTGAGCACAGAACTTGACACGGGGCTCAGTCTCATGACCCATGAAATCATGTCCTGATGACCTGAGCTGAAACCGAGTCAGATGCTTAACCAACTGAGACTTCCAGGCACCTAATTTACTCTACTTTCTTCACAGCATCTCTTTATTTGACAAAGGAATCATCCTTCTGCCCCCTCTCCCCCACCAAGAAATATTTTCTTTTGCCTTCCCAGGAGCCATTCTCCTCTCTGAGTCTATCCTGAATCTGTGAGCATAAGGATGTATGACTTCTACATATCATTCCCACTGACCTTGATTTTTGTGGATGTGGGAATGGGGGAGGTTATAAAAGGCAATTTAAAGCAAGAAGTCACTGTAATTATTCTTTTCTTTCCTGAACATTTTTTAAGCAGACACACAGCAGCAGCCTGGTGTACTGCTCTGCTTGCCCGAGAGTAAAGGAAGGAAAGAATGTCATCCTCTATGTTTGTCAGAGAGGAATTTGACTCTTCTGAGTATATGCCTTGAACCTGAAACTACTGGGATAAGTCTAAGATAATAAAGATTAGAGCTGTTCATCTATCCACTTGCCGAAAATGTTAGGATGACTAACTTATCCTGATTTGCCCAGGACTTAACCAGTTTTAACTCAGCAAGTCCTATGTCTTGGGAAACCCCTCAGTCCCAGGTAAACCTAGACAGTTGGTTACCTTATATGGCACAGAAGCATCTTGTTCCTTGTTAGATATCCATGACCAATGACCTCTCCTGGCAGTGTGCTTTCATAGATGTGATACTTTTTTGCCTAACTCAAGCAACACAACTGTCCTCAGTTTGTGATTTGTGGATGTGCATATGTTGAGGGTAGATGGGTGTGGAAAAATGGGAGATGGTCAGGAATTGGGAAGCCAAGAGAAATATAAAATCCTTACAATATACCTATTACACACATATATGCAAACTTCTCTGTTCCCACCATCGTTGTATTAGGGCCTCTTGGTCATTGCAAATCTTGCATCAAATATTTAACATGCAGGATCTTCATTACAGACCTTACTTACCATCGATTTGCCAATGCTTACAGGTGAAATTGCAAGATTGCTTTGGCTGGGTGAAATGGGAATGGATGGGAAGCTCTTCTCTCCCCATGTTCTTCCAACTTAGGAAAGTACCAGGGAGTGAACTTCTATATCTCTTCCCACCATATAGTAGCTCTTCCTTAAGGGAGGATAAGTGGCTACTCTGGTTGTCTAGAAGCTAGCATTTAGGCCATACTTTATTTATTTTATATTTAAAATTATCTTATTTTATTTAAATTAATTAACATATGGGGTAACATTAGTTTCATATGTAGAGTTCAGTTATTCATCAATTGCATTTATACCCAAAGCTCATTACATCATATGCTCTCCTTAATGCCCATCACCCAGTTACTCCATCCCCCCACCCACTTTCCCTCCAGCAACCCTCAGCTTGTTTCCTATATTTAAGAGTCTCTTAGCATTTTTTTCCCTCTCTGATTTTTGTCATATTTTATTTTCCCTCTCTTCCCCTATAATCCTTTGATTTGTTTCTTAAATTCCAAATGAGTGAAACAACATAATCTTGTATTTCTCTGACATCCTTTGCTTAGTATAATACCTTCCAGTTCCATCCATGTCATTGCAAATGGTAAGATTTAATCCTTTTCAATGGCTGAGTTTTATTTATATATTTATTTATATTGAAGAAATATATATATAAATATTTATATATATTATATATAATATATATATATATAAATATAATCTTCATTATCCATTCATCTGTCAATGAACATCTGGGCTCTTCCTATAGTTTAGCTATTGTGGACATTGCTGCTATAAGTACTGGGGTGTAGGTGCCCCTTCAGATCACAACATTTGTATCCTTTGGGTAAATACCTAGTATACCTAGGTATACCTAGTAGTGTTGGGTCATAGGGTAGCTCTATTTTTAACTTTTGAGGAAACTCCATACTGTTTTCTAGAGTGACTGTACTAGCTTACATTCCCATCAACAGTGTAAGAGGGTTCCCCTTACTCTGCATCATCACCAATATTTGTTTCCTGACTTGTTAATTTTAACCTTTCTTACTGGTGTGAGATGGTATCTCATTGTGGTTTTGATTTGTATTTCCCCAATGCTGAGTGATGTTGAGAATTTTTTTCATGTGTCTATTGTCCATCTGTATGTCTTCTCTGGAGAAATGTCTGTTCATGTCTTCTGCCCATTTCTTGACTGGATTATTTGTTTTTTGGGTGTTGAGTTGGATAAGTTCTTTATAAATCTTGGATAATAAACCTTTATCAGATATGTCATTTGCAAGTATCTTCTCCCATTCTGTAGGTTGTCTGTTGGTTTTGTTGACTGTTTCCTTTGCTGTGCAGGGCTTTTTATCTTAGTAAAGTCCAAATAGTTCATTCTTGCTTTTGTTTCTCTTGCCTTTAGAGATGTGTCTTGCAAGAAGTTGCTGTGGACGATGTTGAAGAAATTACTGCCTGTGTTCTCCTCTAGGATTTTGATGTATTCCTACCTCACATTTAGGCTTTCATCCATTATGAGTCTATTTTTTAGTATGGTATAAGAAAATGGTTCAGTTTCATTATTCTGCATTTGGCTGTCCAATTTTCCCAGCACCATTTGTTGAAGAGACAGTATTTCTCCCACTAAATATTCTTTCCTGCTTTATTGAAGATGAGTTGTCCATAGAGTTGAGGGTCCGCTTTTGGGTTCTCTATTCTGTTCTGTTATCTATGTGTATGTTTTTGTGCACTTATCATACTGTCTTGACAATTACAGCTTTATAATACAGCTTGAGGTCTAGAACTGTGATACCATCAGCTTTGGTTTTCTTTTTCAACATTTCTCTGGCTATCCATTGTCAAAGAAGTCAAACTCTCACTCTTTGCAGATAACATGATACTTTATGTGGAAAACCTAAAAAACTCCTCCAAAAAATTGCTAGATCTTATACAGGAATTCAGCAACATGGAAGGATATAAAATCAATGCACAGAAATCAGTTTCATTTATATACACCAACAATGAGACAGAACAAAGAGAAATTAATGATTCAATCCCACTTAAAATTGCACTGAAACTCATATGACACTTAGTAATAAACCTAACCAAAGAGGTAAAGGTACTGTACTCTGAAAACTATAGAACACTTATAAAAGAGATTCAGGAGAACACAAAGATTTAGAAAACATTCCATGCTCATGGGTTGGAAGAACAAATATTGTTAAAATGTTTATACTACCCAGAGCAATCTACATATCCAATGCAATCCCTATCAAAATACCATCAACATTTTTCAAAGAGCTGGAACAAATAATCCTAAAAATTCGTATGGAAATAGGTCATACTTTAAATTACAGAGTTACCTTTGACCTCTCAAGTTTACAGTTGTCTCAACGCATATCTCTCTTTCATTGCCTTCCTCATGAATCTTTAGGCTCTGGGGCCAGGGCTATCTTCAAAGTCTCTCTGCAAGTTGGTAAGCTTCTCTGCTTGCAAGTGAGTAAGCAAATGGACAAGGAATCTATTCTTCAGAGACAATCTTCCCTCAGGCAGATTCCAAACTTAGTGTGGAATGATGTGGTGGTTATAGTCTCAGGTTCAAGTTACATTCTTGAGTCCAATTTTTAACAGAGTGTGTGTGTATAGAGAGTACATATACTGTTGTAGGCTACTAATATGGTTGATCCCAGTTAAGAAATAGCATCAAGAAACAGGTATTCCTAGCTAAGGTATAAAAGGTAGATCTTTAGAAGAGGTTTTTTTTTTTCTTGTTATACATATATTTTTAAAGATTTTATGTATTTATTTGAGATAGAGAAGCAAGAGAGAAAGAGAATGGAGTGGGGTGGGAAGGGTATATGGAAAGGGAAAAGCAGACTCTGTGCTGAGCAGGGAGTCTGATATGGGGCTCGATCCCAAGGACTCGATCCCAGGACCCCAGGATCATGATCTGAGCCAAAGACAGATGCACAATCAACTGAACTACACAGTCACCCCTTTATTGCTATATTTTATTTTTCACTCAGCTGGTGTGGTGGAGGGAACCTAGTTTACTGTGTACCTGTTTACTCTTTGACAATCATTAATCTATTTATCTACATATCTACTTTGGCCTTTTCCACATTGTTATATAATTGGAACCATAAAGCATGTAGCTTTGGTTTTTCCTCTAAGAAATAGATAAAGATTTATCTCTGTCTTTTTTGTGATTTCATAGCTTGTTTATCTTCATCAGTGAATAATATTCTATTGAATGGATGTACCACAGTTTATTTATTCATTCACCTATTGGAGGGCATCGTGATTGCTGTCAGTTTTTGGTTATTATGAATGAAACTACTATAAATATTTACATTCAAGTTTCTTGTGGACACAGGTTTTCAAATCAATTGAGTAAATACCTCAGAGCATGATTATGTGATAGTATGGTAAGACTGTGTTTAGTTTTATAAGAAACTGCAAGATTATCTTACAAAATTGGTACTTTGTTTTTCATTTTCACCAGCAATAAATGAGAATTCCTATTGCTTTGCATCTTGGTATTGTCAGTTATTTGCATTCTAGCATGTAATAGGTTTTTTATTGAAGAAAATTACATGTATAATTGCCACTTTCCCAATAAACATTTGTTCTGCATAGTCTTTCAGAGTACAGACTTACAAGGTTCCATATCTAAATATGCAGTCATGGATACAGCCCAGACATGAGGAAGTAACTTCTGATTAGGCTAGACCCTCTATAAAAACTGGAAAAATCCGTCTTCTTTTCCCTCACTTTACCCAGAAGAGACTCAAATGCCTACTGAGATCAAGCAGGTATATTCTGTAATGAGTGGGTCTCCTAGAAGACAATAGTGATGAGGATTGAGACAAAGTTGGAGAAGCAGGTCTTGCCCAAATTTTGAATAGCTATTCTTCTCCAAATGCTTGTTGCCATAGGAAATCAAATGCAGGTGACCAAATCTTCTAATTTTTCAAGAGATGTTAGTCTAAATTCTATATGAAATCTGATTTTTAAAAGTGAGCATCTAGTTAAAATCATCCTAACATATTCTTCAGGGCAAAACAAACACAGAGACTTAAGCTTCTATTTCATCTCTGGTTGAAACCGTTGTGGGCAAAGAGTAGCTTACTCTAGAAGACATTTTTTATTTTATTATTTACATTTTTTAAATTTAAATTTTTATTATTTTTTAAAATTTCAGTAGAGTTAAATACAGTGTCTTATTCCTTTCAGTGTACAGGATGATGATTGAACAATTCCATATATTACTCAGTGCTCATTAAGATAAATGTACTCTTACTCCCCTTCACTGATTTCACCCGTCTCTGTTTCTTAAACTCCACATATAAGTGAAGTCATATGGTATTTGTCTTTCTCTGACTGGTTTATTTTGCTTAGCACTGTATTCTCCAGATACAACCATGTTGTTGCAAATGGCAAGATTTCATTCTTTTTATGGCTGAATAGTATTTCATTGAGAGAGAGAGAGAATGAGAGAGAGAGAGAGTGTGTGTGTGTGTGTGTGTGTGTATCACAATGGGATATCACCTCGCACCTGTCAGAATGGCTAAAATCAACAACACAAGACACAGCAGATGTTGGTGAGGCTGTGGAGGAAAAGATATACTTGTGCACTATTGGTGGGGTTGCAAACTGGTCCAGTCACTGTGGGAAACAATATGGAATTTCCTCAAAAAATTAAAAGTAGAACTACCCTATGATACAGTAATTAAACCACTGGGTATTTACCCAAAGAATATGAAAACACTAATTCAGAGGGATACATGTAGCCCTGGTCTTTATTGCAACATTACTTACAATAGCCAAATGATGAAAGCAACCTAAATGTCCATTGATAGATGAATGGATAAAGAAGATGTGGTGTATACATACAATGGAAGATATTTTTAAAGGACATTTAATCTGAGAATTGTCATGGTCTGAAGAGATTAAATGGGATATTAGTTAGGAAACCTTTAAGTGTCACAACAGATTATGCCACTTGGACTGAAGTTTTGGCAGTACAGCTTGACAGAACTGGACTATTTGCAGGAAGTTTGGGTAGATTTAACTCTATCTGGTGGTAAGTTGGAGAAGGGTGGGTTGAAGTGGGAGTATGGATCAAAACTCTCTCTACATGTTTCTACAGACCTACGAGAATAGATATGCTATTTATTGAGACACAGATAACTGGAAGAGGAGCAAGGGAAAGTGTTACTGACCTGGAAGAACAATTATGGGTATTATTACCTCCATTGTACAGGTAGAGGAACTGAGGTTTTGAGAGATTAAGTAACTTGCTCAAAAATCACACAAAAAATATATTGCCAAGTCAAAAATCAGACCTAGGACTTTTGAATCCTAATTCCAGATTCCTACCACTGTTTCATGATCCCAAATGTGTTTTCATTATTTTTGATCTGAAGTGAATGTCAGGAGGAGAAAAATGATTTCCATTATGACTTGGTAGAAAGAGTGGCCTCATTGACCTCGGATGGCCTCCAAGCTGGAAAATGAATGAAGAATCACAAATACTTACCCACAGCCCAGATAATGGAAAACATTTCATTGACTGAGTGAAGAATTATAGTTTGTAAATGTTCACTTACTATGAAGAAAGAAAGGGAAGGGAAGAGAGTGAAGAATGTGTAAGAAAACAATTGAAATTACTCATGCAAGACAATAGCAAGTCATGCTTTATCTATTCTAATTAATGCCTACGACCTTTCTGAGTTGAACTCTGGGCTGCTTCTGTGCTGCCTGGTTTCTAATATTCTCAAATATAGTCAGAGAATTGCCCCCATGAGAGATAAGGCAGCAAAGAGAAACAAAGGTATGCTATTTAAGAGAGAGATTTACAAAACAGCTGAGTGGAAGAGGAGGAAGTGAATAAGAACAGAGCCCTAATATGAGAAATGGCTTCATCTTTTCTGGTGTCTCTTCTGGGACTTTGTCACCTGCTTGGCTCTCTAAAGTGAAGGCCTCAGACCTTAGAGAGAGTCTCTGCCTCTGAGATGCGTAGCAAGCTAGACAACCAGGTGAGCAGGTGCATATAAAGACTGATTTGAGTCTTTACTGGAAACACCTCTTTACTAATGAAGAAGAGCACTTATGTGGGAAGAGAAACATTTTGATTGATTATTTGAAGGTGGAGGTTGAGACCCTAAAACCATGAATTTAGTCAGTGTCTAGAAATCAGAAGGGTCAGCTACATCACTGCGCTAAGATAATTAATAATGTGTGCTTGCAGCCCAGCAAGGACATGGGAAATGGTGAAAGAGAGCTATTGTCTAATATGACAAGAATAGTTGAGGACATTTAAAGAGAAGGGGTGTTTACTTCTTAATTTTAATTTATTATTATCATAACAGTATAAACCAAACCTCCTGCCATACTAGTTACTCCATGTTCAGTAATACCTGCCACATAACTGCATGTTTTCTGGGGCTTCTGTAACAAAGTGTCACAAAATGGATGCTCAAATAACAGAAATTGTCTCATAGTTCTGCAGATGAGAAGTGTGATATCAAGATGGTGTCAGGTTTGGTTCATTCAAAGGAATCTTAAGTGGAATCTATGCCTCAGCTTCTGGTCACTTCAGGCATTCTTTGGCTTATAGGTGGTGATCTCCCTGTGCTCACATCATTTTCCTTCTATGTGTCTCTATCTCTCATTTCTCATTTCTTTATAAGGACCCTTTTGTAACCTGATCATCTGAAAAGTCCCTCTTTCCAAATAAGGTAATATTCATTAGTCTATATTATAATAAGTTACTAAGGGCTAGGAGTCCACCATCTTTTGAGATGGGGGTCACAATTCAACCCAGAACAACAAAAAACATCTGTTTAAGATCTATTTTTGTTCTATCAATTAATTAATAAATGGAGTAACATAGAAGATATTGTGATATCAAGGAAAGGAATGAATTCGACACCAGAGTCAATATATTGAAGAACAAAGATATTACTGGGGGAATCATGGTATGATTAAAAAGAAACACACACACACACACACACACACACACACACACACACACACACAAGTCAGATAAACCATAGGTAGGTTTTAAGAGATGAGTTATAAGCCAACTACCCTGCCTCTTACTTCCAGGTTTAATACTGAAAAGTATAATTGGGTTTGAGCTATTTCATAAGATAGGGCATATCAAATAACACTTGGGTTACAATTTTTTTCAGTATGAACTTTCACTTTTATACAATACCCAACTCTATTTTACACAAAATTCTTACCCTAGGACAGAGCCAAGATTTGTTCTTACAATGACTGCTAAAGACTTTTGTGGAGAAGGGAAGACAAATTAAACAACCTATACTGTACTTGTCCTTGAAATAACACCCCAAAGCCAGAGGGAATTTATGAAACAACTTTAAGGGCATCTTCACAGTCTCAGCTTCTCTCTCTCCATATTTCAGACAGAAAGTCAGTTATATG
This sequence comes from Mustela nigripes, assembly GCF_022355385.1. NCBI lineage: Eukaryota > Metazoa > Chordata > Mammalia > Carnivora > Mustelidae > Mustela > Mustela nigripes. The sequence continues at coordinate 12,297,181 of NC_081563.1, read as the reverse complement.
CAGTACTTTGCAAACATTTTGGCTCAAGAAATCTTCTAGCACAGTAGGCATGAAGGAATCTTAGAAACTGGGATCTCTGTACCCATGCTTTCTTTGCATTTCATGTGTCCTAGCAGAGCTTAGGAGGTCCATGGGAAATATGCTTGTCTTTGATCAAATCACTGAGCAATAATGTTCAGGTAACTGGGCTCATACTGGGATTCATGTGACTAGCAAACATACCTTGGGAGAGGACATTTGTAGTGTAAATAAGGGAATATTCTCAGGCACTGGGCAGAAAGAATGTGAATTATGAATAGACGTTATAATATGGAGATGAAATATCCATCAGACAGAGAAAGAAGCTACCTGACAGGAAATCAATGAGGCCCTACATTATCCATCTACAACCTTGAAGTGTCAAATATCTCTCTTCATGACTATTGGGCTAATAAAATTGTTTGAAATGAGTAATTTGGATAGAATTTCCTTAGAGTCCAAGGAAGAAAGTTTTCTTTCTATCTGCATGTCATTTTTTAAAACCATGAACCAACTCATTAGCACCTCTGAAGAGGTTTTAAAAGTAGAGAGACTCATCCAAAGAATGACTGAAGTGAGTGACTACCATTTTTTATGGTACAATTCTCCTATAAGAATTTGAACTGATAGCTAGAGTTGAGGAATTTCTGCAGTACATTAATAAAAAAGATTATTTTTAGGCAAAAGGTAAAAGGAAGTGGTATTGTCTATTCTCAGGGAATAGCTTGGAACAAAAGAGCAGCACTAGTGGCCACAGCTCAGATTGGAGAAGATGATGTTATGAGTATGATTGAGCCATCTGAAGTCAAATTCTTGACAGTTGAGGACCTGGAGAGTAAAGAGCTATATGACTTCCACTTCTACATTTGGGAGGAGGTAGTCATTGGAAGATGACTGGTGATTACACTCACAAATTGCTCTCTGTACTTGGGCCTGTGGCGATTACACTGGTAATGGCTCAGGACATTGTGTCACATTGGTGGGGATGAACCTAGCCATGGAAAAAAGTAGTACCCAGGTCCAAGTGGGGAGTACATATGAAGCAGAATCCTGGGACGGATGAGGGGAAATATCCTTTGTTGGCTATGAGGAATGATGATGGATATTTCTTAGGAAACTGTGCTTTGGTCACAAGAATCTGGCTTGAATTATGTGGAAGCTGAGGGTTTGGAAGGATGAGAATATGCATGCAGATTGGAGAGCTGAGTCATCCATTTCTCTGGTAGTGATTAAACTTAGTTGCTATAGCTTCCCATTCCTTTTCTGGAGGTAAAGACTTCAAACAGAATGAAGTGGATAGGCTCCCCTCCATAATAATATGTCTTATTATTGTTTGGATGTATAAGTTCCAGAAGTGAGTCCTGACTCTTAGTATGAATAGGAATATTGGAAGATAAAATCTGGGATTCAGCCCACTATTCTGGACAAATTAAAGGTATAGAAACTTTCTTTACGTTGGAAGAGACCCAATTAGAAATTAGCATCCTTGTGTGGAATGTGGGAAGAAAGAAACATCCAGTAAGAAAACAAGGGTGGAAGTTTCTTAGTTGATCAAAGGAGGGATGTGGGAAAGCCAGCATCTGAATGGGTGGCAAAATTCCCCATACTTTCAGATATTTCACGTGGAAGTGTCTGAAAAGTAGATTGATCCTGAGAAGTTTACATATGGAAAGATGTGGGATATCAATCCTATGGAGAATCATGTTTAAGCCAATTTCACTGGAAATGGAAAAGAGAGGATACCTTAGTTGACTTCCACTTGATTGTCATGTTTGAGCTTATAAATAGCCTTAAGGACAACCAGCCAGGAAAGAATGGGGGCAGGGAGTCAGATCCAAGACACTACAATGTGTTGCCATAAGGATATCAAGAATTCAATTTGGGGGCACCTGGGTGGCTCAGTTGGTTAAGCGACTGCCTTCAGCTCAGGTCATGATCCCAGGGTCCTGGGATCGAGTCCCACATCAGGCTCCCTGCTCCTTGGAGAGTCTACTTCTCCCTCTGACTTTCTCCCCTCTCATGCTCTCTTTCACTGTCTCCATCTCAAATAAATAAATAAAATCTTAAAAAAAAATCCAATTTGGGAAACAGGGCACCTTCATCTCATCCTGGAGAAGCCATGTGCTTCTGTGGGAAGAGCTCAGGTGTTACATGGTCAGACAGACATGGGTTTGCATCCTGTATCTCCTAGGCCAGTTACATGACCTAATCTGGTATCTGAGTCTCACTTCCCTCCTCTGAAAAATACAAGATTTCTGTCAAGATTAACAAGAATGTATGTAAAGCTCATAGAAGGCACTTTGTAGAGCAGGATGTCCTGTACATAATAAGAACTCAGTGCGATTTTGCAATAACAGTATTTTGTAAATTTGAGTAAAGCACATTTATCCTTGTGTATGTACTTGTCTCTGAAATCTACTCCAAGCATCACTATCTACCCTCAGGAGTCAGGCTGTTTCCTCCCATCCCCTCTTGAGGCAGTATGGTCATTGAGAGTGCAAACTCTGGTGTTAGCTTGCCTGGATTAGATGCCTGGGTCTGTCATTTACAACCTGTATGGCTTGTGTAGGTATCTTAGCCTTTCTCGGTCTTATTTTTCATATCTGTAAATTGGAGATTATAACAATCCTGAATCCTCTGAAAGAACTATACGTATATCTGTGTGAAGCTTTTAGAAGAGTCATAAATGCTCAATGAATGTTTATTGTTATTGCTATGGATTTATTTTCATACATCACAACCAAGAGACACATTCTTCCGATATCAGTAGAGAGGGGCTGAACGTGGGCATCCCTCTGACACTGTGCTTCAAGGAACTATTAGACTGATCTGAAACTGTCTCCAGAACATACCAATTCTGAGACCTGCTGAGGGTCTTATGGAAGCCCAACCATATTAGCTCATGATAAACCACCATGTATGTTATTGTTCATGTATGAAGAGTTTTCCAAAGGTCAGGGTCAAGCTTCAAAGTCTCATAATGCCCCTTCATGCAGTGAATGAATGATCATTCATTCACTCAGTCATCATTCATCAAATGTTTATTGAGCACTGATCTTACCAGGCAACAAATCTGTTGTGGATCAGCTTGGGAAGCCATATTGGGAGGAGGGTAGGAGCCAAGTGGGAGGTGATGCAGTATCACTGATGTCCTTGTTTCTACAATGACAGGGAGTAGAGTGGGAGTGATTACAGGAAATACAGCATCCTGGACAAACCACATGCAGATTCATAAGAGAATTCTGGGCAGCTGAGTTTCTGCCTGACTGGGGGTCAGGGGTGGGTCATTGATAATATTTCCTGAGGTTTGCCTCTTTCTCACGCAGACCACTTTGTCTTCTGTTTTATTAAAGATAGGATGTATGCCAAAAGGGGAAGCAAGCTTTAAGTACAGCTCAGAATAGAAAGTGAGATCTGTACTTGGCTGAAGGCCATTCTTGCTGCTCTTCCATTGGGCGCCCCTCCCCCTCTCATTGGCTGGGCTTCCCGCCCGCCAGGGCAGCCTCAAGGTGACTGCTCTGGGGTTCACCACTTGTTTACTCTCTGAATGTGCAGGAAAAGAATTGAATGCACGCTCTCCTTCCATCCTACCCTCTCACACGGTAGTGTCCTCTGAGTTAAAGCTTTTAATGCCCTCTGCTTTTTTCAAGAAAATGTTTTGAAATGCTGATTTTCTGAGGAAAATACAAACAAACCTATAATTCCATACTTGGATGTGGATTTTGCTGACTTTGTAATCAAGCACTCTCATGTCACTATTTTATTTTCCATCTAGCAACACCATCAGGCAGGTAGGGAATTTGCGTCCATTCCCATGGAACACTGTTGTGCTGGGGACGCGGTTTGGACTGTATAGGAACATTCCTTTACTATTTCAGATACAGTAGTCCCCCCCTCCCTTAGCTATACTTTTGATTTCCGAGGCTTCAGTCACCCTCAGTAAACCTGAAAACATTTTATTTTATTTTTTAAAAGATTTTATTTATTTATTTGATAGGCAGAGATCACAAGTAGGCAGAGAGGTAGGCAGAGAGGCAGGCAGAGAGAGAGAGAGAGAGAGCAGGAATCAGGCTCCCTGCTAAGCAGAGACCCCGATGCGGGGCTCGATCCCAGGACCCTGGGATCATGACCTGAGCTCAAGGCAGAGGATTTAACCCACTGAGCCACCCAGGCACCCCCTGAAAACATTTTAAAACATTTTTGATTTTATTATATATTTTTAATAAAACATTATATATTTAATAAAACGTGACTTCATTATATATTTATATAACTCTTGACTTCTTGCCATTTGTTTGAGTTTTGTTCTCCTTAATTGTAAAGATTGATGTTTTTTAAATTTTTACTTTAATTTCAGTCAGTTAACGTTACATTAGTTTCAAAAGTACAGTATAGTGATTCAACAGTTCCATGCATTACTCTGCTCATCACTACAGGAGCACTCCTTCATTCCCATCACTTGTTTCACCCATCTCCGTTCAGGTACCCATCACCTTGTTCTTCATATTTAAGAATCTCCTCCTTGGTTTGTCTATTTTTCCTTTGCTTGTTTATTTCTTAAATTCCACATATGAGATAAATCATATGGTATTTTTCTTTCTCTGACTTATTTTGCTTAGCATTATACTATTTAGATCCATCTATGTTGTTGCAAATGGTATGATTCCGTTCTTTTTTATGACTGAGTAATATTCCTGGGCGCACATATGTTCCCTTTCTCTTGTTGATGTGAAATATTTCATTGATTGATGTGTGAATGTTGAACTGCCCTGGTGAATGAGTTTTTTTCTTTTAATGTATTAGATTTAGTTTGCTAGTATTTTGTGGAGGATTTTTGCATCTATGTTCATCAGAGATGAACCTGTGGAAATTCATGAAATTCAGCCCCTCTTGCTTTCCAAGCCAATTGCTATGGAGATTCATTTCCCCCTTGCACTCCCTTGTGTGCTAGTCTGTATCTCACCTTCTCTGTGACCATGGCACCCTCCCCACTGCAGTGGTCATGACCTGTTTCTCTCCCAAACCATATCTTGGCCCTTTCTACATTCTTCGATGGGGCTTCTTCTTTAGTTTTAGTTGTGCAGTTTCATCTGCCAGTTTTCAGATCAATTTCTGGGGTATTTAAGATGATTTGATAGTTACCTAGTTGTGCCTTTGGGAAGAGGTAAGCCTAGGATCCTTTTGCTCTGCTGCCATTTTCACCCTCCTTTCCCTCAACAAGCCTTGGTTGGAAGCAGGTGATCCTCCTTCTCCTATATTGTCAGAAGGTCAAGAGTAGCCTACCCAGTGCTATGTCACAATGCTTATACTGTTCACCTCACTTTATCTCATACCCTAGACATTTTATCATCTCACAACATCACAGGAAGAAGGGTGACTACAGTATAATAAGTTATTTTGAGAGATAGAGAAAGTGAGAGACCACATTCACTTAACTCTTTTTCATAGTATATTGTTATAATTGTCCTATTTTATTATAATAATTGTTGCTAATCTCTTACTATGTCTAATTTATAAATTAAACTTTATCTTATGTATGTATAAGGAAAAAAAAACATAGTATATATAACATTTAGTACTATCCATGGTTTCAGGCATCCCTTGCAGATAAGGGAGCCTGCACTTGTGTTATATTCAGAGGTGAAATTTCAATAAACAATGGGGTCATGACTTGAAACTGTATTTCCTACTTTCTACCCCAGTTTTCTTGCTGCTACTCCAAGTGCTTGTTAGAATTTTGTTGGAAGAAGAGAAAGGAATGCACACTTTCACTGGACCTATTGATTTAACAGATCCAATAAGAACATAGCGCCTTGAAAAGGTCTAGTCAGTCTTAGAAAGTAGTCCTGCTACCTCCCTGTTTAAGTGCATTCCTTTTAAATTCCTTTTTTCTCATTACAGGACAAATGGTGGAGCTTCTCTTGCTTCTCCTGCATGAGGATAATCTATCCTCCTGCATTTCTTAGCTTATCCTCCCTCAGCTCCTCACTATCTCCTGATATTGATTCTTCTATATATGGGAAGGAGAGAGGATATATTGATTATCTCTTCTCTTCCACCTCTATATACATTAACACCTTCTCTATGGGCCTATTATTATCTGCACTTTATCTTACAGAAATCTGTCCCAAGTTAAATATTTCTCCACCTAAATCCTATCTGCTCCTCCAGTTACCACTGTATCTTTATTCCAATTCTAGCAAAGCTTTGATAGGAATTACCCTCTACTTCTTCAGTGACCCTTAGCTCTCTCTAGTCTCGATTTGGTTCCCAGTGTTGCAGTTTCATTGGTTTTTCTGAGGTCACTACTGACCCCTGTGTTGGAAGATCCAGTGGGTACTTTCTAGTATTCATATTATCTGGTTTATCTGACACATTGGACTTTGGATTAGGTCTCTCTTTGTCATATTTCTGCAGGTCCGCTGTTTTCAGATCTTCATACAGTATGTCATATAGACTTACTAAGTGAATAGATATTCAATGTTAACTGTGTGCCAGGAGCTATTCTAGAACCATGCTTTTGCCATATTTCATTACCTTGATCTTTAATAATGAAGTGAGTGTGTATGAGGGTACTTATGCCAAGTTCAGAAAGAAACAGCAAGGAGGACACTTGATACAATGGGACCGGGTGTTTTGTTTTGTTTTAAGAACTTTTTAAAAAAGATTTTATTTATTTATTTGACAGAGAGAGTCACTTCCACCTCAGGCTGGGCTGGCTGTCCAACCTCCGGGCTTCTGCAATGTATCACAGGAATTGTAGTTGCTCATTTGCTTTCTATTTTCTCTATTCATCAGTGCTCTCTTGGAAAGTAGACCTTTGATTTATATTTGTATCCCAAGCATCTAGCACAATAGATAGTTGCTGAGTCCATGTGTATGGCATGATAGGTGATGTGTTGTGTGCTTAGTATATACAAAGATGTAAAAAAAAAAAAAAAGATTCAGGTATTGAAATACGCTTACAATGTGTCATTTAATTAATTGATTCCACATATATTTTTCAAACATTTATCATAGGCCAGGCATTAGGTTAGGAGCTGGGTGTTCATTGGTGAACAAGAGAGGAATAATTTCTGCCCCAAGGGAACTTTAAAGGTGGTAGGAGAGATGTGAAGGAAATAAACACGTCAATAGACAGGTAATTACAACCAAAAGGAATTGTGAAGAAAGAAAAGGACATATAAAGTTATGAGAGAGAGGGTAGCAGAGTGGAGGTCCTAAGACTTACGTTGGGACTTCAGGAGAGGCCTCTCTCTGAGGGGCAACACTTGAACTGAGACCTGAGTGATGAGGAAGAGTGATCGATGTCTGTAAGAAGAGCATCCCCAGAGGTTGTGACAGCACATGTGGTGGCCCCAACACAGAAGAGCCCGTGATGGAGTGATCTGGCTAAAGAGTACTGAGCTCAAAGTACTGAGTGCAAGATGAGGTGGGAAAGATGGGGCGGGGCAGGTCATGATAGAGATGAGAAAGGATTTCAGTTTTATTCAATGTGTAATCCCATTTTTTAAAATAACTTTTTTTTTTTTTTTGGAACCATTTCAGATTTCGAGAATTCCTGAGAAGTTAGCACAGAGTTCCCATATATACCATATCCAGCTTCCCTATCATTAGCATCTTACATGAGTGGAGTACATTTGTCAAAATTAAGAAATCAATATTTATACTTTATTATTAATTAAGGTCCATACTTTGGTTCAGATTTTTTTTTTTTTTTTTTTTTTTTTTTTTTTAGTTTTTATCTTATGTTCTTTTTCTGTTTTATTATTCCATTCAGGACACCACGTTAGAATTAGTCATCATATTTCCTTAGACTCTTCTTAATTGTGACAGTTTCTCAGACCTGTGTCTGATTATGTCTCTATCCCAAGTACCTAGCACAAGACGTGCAAGATGCTGGGGTATTGCAGGTTTATTGAGCGTAGAAACACAGACACTAGTCTCTCTCTCTCCCCACCTTTCAGACTATGTATATATATGCCATGGGGGGGGAGGTTTGAAAATTTTCCTGCATATTATTTTTCGTTAACACAGGGCACAGATGATCCTGGACACAGATCCACACCCACTGTTCGATGGAGCCTATTTCATTGGCAACTAAGAGCTGCCTTTACCATACTTTCTTTGGAAATTCCTATTTATATAGACAGATACATAAATGATAGATAATTTTTGAATTTTATGAGAATGCTACTTAGTTTCTGCCTTACTGCCAGGAAAACTTGGGGTTCTATGATAAACATATCATCTTAATCACCCTTCCTTCTTGCTTTGGCTCGTATCCCTGTTTTTTCATGTGTCCCATCTCCCCTCGTCACTTCCTGTCTTCTTCCCATTAGCAGGGGTATAGGCCAGGGCTTCCTTTGACTTCAAACCTTGAGAACTGACTTTTTCAAGATGTTCAGTTCTGGAAATCTAAGAAATGTTCCTGCTTCCCTTTACAGAAGAAGTAGAGGCCCTATTATATCCTTGAACCTTTCTCTTAACCTCATTTGCTCTGGCTTCTTCTGATCATATTGGCCTGAGAGGACGTGCAGACACACGACCTCTTCCTTTTAGTTCTCAAGTTATCCTTTACTTCCTACACCAACAAGAGATTCAGGCCTCCTGCATGATAAACAGATTCCTCTCTAAAACAGCCAATGCTGTTTGCCAAAATGCATTTTTTTTAACTCAATGTCTTTTCTTTTCTTTACTTTTCTTTTCTTTCTTTTTTAATTTTTTACCAGCATAGCCTCCCTTCATCTCTTTCTTCATCTCCAGCTTCCCTGAAAGGCTCTTCTTCATTCTAAGGACGACAAAGTATTATAAGCTTTGTGAGAATAGGGCAAGGCAGGACCCTTTCTCACATAAGTGTGATTCCTGCATGGATTTGTCAATCAGCAATATTTATTGAATCTAATATAAAAATTCTACACAAAGTAGCCCCATTAATAAACATACCTTATATAAATTTATGTTCAGCTAAACGCATGTGTTTAGCAACACATGTTGCCTCCAGTGGTGGGGGAGGGTATATATCTCTATGTATGAAAAACTTTAATTGGGACACCTGGGTGGCTCAGTGGGTTAAAGCCTCTGCCTTCGGTTCAGGTCATGATCCCAGGGTTCTAGGATTGAGCCCCATATTGGGCTGTCTGCTCTGGGGGGAGCCTGCTTCCCCCTCTCTGCCTGCCTCTCTGCCTACTTGTGATCTCTCTCTCTCTCTGTGTCAAATAAATAAATAAATAACATCTTCTAAAAAATAAGAAAGAAAAACTTTAATTAAGTAGTAGGACCCAACTAACTAGAATAATTGTCTGAAGTTCCACTTTTAGGAGAGAGTGAAGAAGGAAAAGAAAAATAGGCCAAATGAAGGAAATCAGGGATATAGTAATTAAGAAGTACCCACAGCCTTCTGACCCACAACTAAAACTTAATCTATAGTTAGCCTGACTCCCTATTCAGTGCTAACAAGTATGAGATCCCATGGTCTGACAGGGTCATCAGATAAGGATTCCATGCTGTTTGTGTACCTGACCTTATAAATGTAAACCTAGAGAGTTGCTTATATTCCGGTGGCTTTTCTGCAGCAAGGGCTGAAATAAGAGAAGAGTATGGTGGGCTACAGAGGTGGACATTAAGAATCTACAGTCTGGGGCACCTGGGTGTCTCAGTTGGTTAAGCGACTGCCTTCAGCTCAGGTCATGATCTTGGAGTCCTGGGATTGAGTCCCATATCAGTCTCCCAGCTCTGTGGGGAGTCCACTTCTCCCTCTGACCTTCTTCCTTCTCATGTTCTCTCTCACTCTCTCAAATAAGTGAATAAATAAAATCTTAAAAAAAAAATAGAATCTAAAGTCTGGGTTCAAGTCCTTTGTTATTCAGGGTTTAAGTCTGAGTGAGTTAGGTGACCTTCTAATTTTGCTTTTCTCACTTGTGAAATGTAGGATGGTGTTCTGAGAATTGAATGAGATGTTTTGTCTAGGCTGGTATGTAAAGTCCTTAGCATAGAATAAGCACTTAATAAATGTTAATTTCTAGTATAAGCTATTGTAACAATATGGGTTTCCTGATGGATCTAGTATTACCCACAATGTTTTACCATAACCATTCCAGGACTGCATTACTAAATCTGGAATGTACCCTGTGTGTATGTGTGTGCATTAGTGTGTGTGCGTGCGCATGTGTGTGTGCGTGTGTGTGAATACTGTAAAACTTAGTCTTCTGAAGCTTTTAGTAGAATATCTCATTCGAATACAGTTAAGGACCATGAACCATGTAGACACAACCTCTGAACAGACACAGAAGATGTTATAAAATTCATGGATTAAACAAGGTGTTATTTCCCTTAGATTAGACCCTCTCTGATGCTCATCCACTTGTGTGAGAGAACAGAGGTGGTTTCTTAGCCATCTGTACCAAAGATTTACTTCACTTGTTTATTTTTAGTGTGTAAAACTCAACAGGATGAATTTTTTTTTCAGTTTTATGGAGGTATGATTGACAAATAAAAATTGTATATATTTAAGGAGTATACATGTGATATTTTGGTATATGTGTCCATTGTGAAATTATTAGCATAATCAAGCTAGTTAATCTATCTAACAACTCAGGTAGTTATCATTTTTTTTCATTTCTCTGTGTGAGTTAAGAACATTTGAGGTCTCCTTTCTTAGAGAATTTGAAGTATACAACACATGATTAACTATAGTCACCATGCTATACATCAGATCTCAGAACTGACAGAATTTATTTATCTCATACTGGAAAGTTGATACCCTGCGGTCAATCTGACTTATTTCCCCCCACCATCTAGACTCTGATAACCACCATCCTACTTTCTGTTACTTTGAGTTTGGCTTTTTTTCTTAAGATTCTACATATTGGTGAGATCATGCTCATCTTTTTATTCTCTGCATTTCCTGGCATATAGTTTGACCTCTATGTAACTGTTGAATTGATAAGAATTGTAGCCAGGGATTTGGTTTCCTTTTCAAAATGGAAAGAGCAGATCAAGGAAAATATGCAATTGCTATAAGCAGGTACATTGGCAACAATGAAAAGTGAGAACTAATAGTTTTAATTTTAAACATCTGACACAAATTAACAGAGCAGACACAAGTATGGGCAGAGCTATATATTTTTTTAATTTAAATTTTGTTAGTTACCGTAGAGTGCAATATTGGTTTCTGGAGTGGAATATAGTGATTCATCACTTACATACAATACACAGGGCTCTCCACAAGTGCTCTCTTTAACCCCCATTGCCCATCTAGCCCATCCCCCACCCACTTTCCTCCATCAACTTTCCGTTTGTTCTCTATCATTGAGTCTCTTACAGGTTGTTAACCTCTCTCCTTTTTTTTTTTGCCCCCCCCCCCATTTGTTCATCTGTTTTCTTTCTTAAATTCCACATATGAGTGAGATCATATGGTATTTGTCTTTCTTTGACTGACTTATTTCACTTAGCATAATACACTCTAGCTGCATTCACTATGGAGAGAGCCCAATGTCTGTTGACTGACAAATGGATGAAGAAGATGTGATCTATTTATCTATCTATATACACACACACACACAAATACACACACACACACACACACACACAGGAATATTGTATATATGGAGGATGTGAGATATATATATATATATATATATATATATATATATACATACAAACACACATATATACAATGGCATATTACTAAGTCATCAGAAAGAATGAAATCTTGCCATTTGCTATGACATGGATGGAGCTAGAGACATTTAATTCAGGGGCAGATACAATATTTGCTCTAGCAGCTTGAAGGCATCAACAATGGGCAGCACCTACCATATTTAATATTACTAATAAAAATCCTCATTTCATAGGAAAAAGCTAACTCATGCCAATTTTTTTTGAAAATTTATATCTCATATATCTTTATTAAAACATATACATATATGCTGAGTTTCTCTAGGACTCACAAATTTGGGGAGGAGGCAAGTGAAGTCAAAGAAAGAGGAGCTGAAATTTCACAGGCCTTTAAGTAAATCTATATAATATTGTACCTCTGGCTCACTAAAATATTGTCCTCCCAACTTTTTCTAGAAGTCCTCGGGGAGTTGGTTACTTGTTTTCAAGAAAAAATTCTTCCTTTTGGGTGCAGTGTTTGCTTTTGCCTATCATGGCAGGTTTCTTGGCCACTGCTATTTGCTCTGTTGTGCCCCATGGTCCCCATAGGTCTCCAGTTGACTCTGGGGACTATCAACCCTACTGGGCATAATGTGACATCATAATTTCTCTCAAGGACTTCACCAGCATCACTTGAGCTTTCCAGATATGAAAGCTTCTCTGTGATGCGTGGTGCAAGAAGCCTATCTCCCCTGGTTTCTAGCAATACATACAGAATGTTGTCCCAATGTTGTGGAGAATTTTAGTGACAAAACTCTTCCAGATTTTACCTACAGCTACCCTTTTCATTAAAAGATTTAGATCTGAGGCCAGTGAGAATTGGGCCAGATAACATGTCCTAGAGATAGTTACAAACTTTCCCTTTGATGGCTCAGAATTTACTTACTGACTCAATCTCAGAAAGGCTTTTCCTTCCCTTAGAATTAATGTCAGAAATTTCCTCATTTTTCATGAAAAGAGCTGTCTGAAAGCCTTCCCCATAGGTTTCCTGATAGAAAGATAGAAATGCTTTCCTTCCTTCCCTCCTTGCTTCCTTCTTTCCTTGCTTTCTATCTTCTTGCTTCATTCTCTCCTTCAACAAATATTTCACCAGATTCCTGGTACTGTTTAGATGGTACAATCATAGCAATTAACAGGAGAGAGAATGTTCCATCTTTCAGGGAGCCTTGTGGGAGGCCCATAATGGAAAGTAATTAAATACGTAGGGGTACCACTTAGGCAAAATGGTCACAAAGGCTTGGATTAGATGCCATTGCAGCAGAATCATGAATAAGAAAGAGGTAGTGTAATGGATATCTGAAGGAAGATGAATCTTCTTTGAAGGAGAAGAGTTCTAGGGCCCTGGGGGAGAACAATGCTTGGCCTGTTGGAGGAACAAAAGAATGGCTAGACTGATTGGAACAGAGCTAGAGCTAGAAATGGAGAGAAAGATAGGAAAAGAGATCTGAGAATTACTCAGGATGACAACACAAGTAGAACCTTGCACACCTTGATATGACTTTAAATAAATATGTATATATAAAGAAACTTTGTGAGGTCTTGAGCAGAGGATTCAAATGCTCTCACCTAAAAGTATCATTCTTGCTGCTGTGTGGAGATTGGATTATAAGAAGACAAGTGTGGAAGGAAAGAGACAAACTATTACAGTCATCTAGTTGAAAGGTGATGGAAGTTTGATTTGGATGACAGAAGTGGACAGGGGTGAGAAGTGGCCCATTTTTGGATATTGTTTGAAGGTATGATAACCAAATACTAAATTATTTAAGGAATGAATGATTTAAGTTACATGAAAGAAAGCCAGGATTGAAGGATGATTTCATTGGTTTTGGTCATAGAGATCTGAACATTATAGTTGCTATTTACAGAAATAGGGGATGTTGGAGAGCACCAGGTTGGAGCTGGTGGAGTCCAAGCTATGGGCCTGGATATGTTGAGTTTAAGGTATTTATTAGATATTCAAATTGAGTTGCTGTATTAATTTGGCAAGGCAACTGTAACGAAGACCTCAACTAGGTGAGTTAAATAACAGTAATTTACAGTCTTACAGTTTTGGAGGCTAGATGTCCAAGATCAAGGTGCCAGCAGGTTTGATTCCTTCTAATATGTGAGAGCAAGGATGTGTTGAGGACCTCCTCCTTGACTTGGAGATGACTGTCTTCTGCCTATGCTTCCTTACATCATGTTCCTTGTGCATGTCTGTGTCCAAATTTCTTCTTCTTATAAGGATACCAGTCATATTGGATTAAGACCCTCCTACTAACCTCATTTTAATTTGGTTATGTTTACAAGGATCCTACTCTAACTCAGATCACATTATGAGGTAAGAGGGTTAAGAATTTCAAATATGATTTTTGGGTGAACACAATTCAGCCCATAACAGACAACAAACTTAGGGAGAAGTTTGGAGAAGAAATGTGTATTTGCTAAAAAAAAAAAAAAAAAAAAGCTACACACACACACACACAAAAAGAAATGTGTATTTGCTGTTACCTGCACCTAAATGATACTTAAAGCCATGAGCTGCATGAGATCACTCTCTGCAATGAGTGAAGATAGAGATGTCTTCAGATGCTCTAACATTTAGAGGTAGGTGATTCTTACTCAGACTCACTGTGAATCTTCAGTCACATAGATTTTCATAAATTATAAGCTCTTTTAAATTATGAGTCTGTGTTGCCTGGGTCATGCAGGGCTCTAGCCAATGGCCTCCATTTTCAGGGAAGGACACTTTATAGGGTGGTTAAGATTAATGCAGAAACTTTGCATACAGAGGGTGCAGGTTTGGTGGACTATGATGCCAGTGGCTGTTGCTTTCTTTAAAGAGTTCTATTCTGGGCAGTTTGCAACATTCTCCTGGAAAGAACTTAAAGCAAATTTCAAAGTTCACAAAAAAACTTTGCCTTGAATGAATAACAGCCTTGATAGGAAAGTATATAGGAGACTGGTTTCTGATGAGAAACTTCCACAATGTCCTAGAAATGAACTCAAAAACATAGTCATTTTCTTTTTGTTTGCTACTTAGTGACACATAGTAGACCTTGTTGCTTGTTTTGGACTTGTAGAGTGATTGTGAGTCATGGTTCAGACATCCATATTCCTGGAAAGTGGTCTCTGTCCATCTGGTCAACATGTATTTGTTCAGGACCCATCATGGACTGTGATACTGGGTAAGGTGACCACAAGTCTGACCTAAGAAGGGGTATGTTGTGATTTTGTTTTCTGGGATAATTCTCTATGCAAATAGCATACTGTTGTAGGAACAGCATGGAACTGAGGCTTGGATTCTCTCACTCATTCTGACTCCAATCTAGTCCATGGCCATGGACTAGTCATTTGTTCTTAAATTCTATACAATCTAATGACTTAAAGATAAATTAA
The DNA here is from genome assembly GCF_022355385.1 of Mustela nigripes. Lineage (NCBI taxonomy): Eukaryota > Metazoa > Chordata > Mammalia > Carnivora > Mustelidae > Mustela > Mustela nigripes. Next base: position 12,282,127 of record NC_081563.1, on the reverse strand, counting down.
CTCCAATTTATTTAAAGATTTATTTATTTGAGCAGTGGGGAGGGGCAGTGGGAGGGAATCTTCAAGCAGACTCTGTGCTAAGGAGCCCAGCACAGGACTCAATCTCACAACCCATGAGGTCATTACCTGAGCTGAAACTGAAAGTCAGACGCATAACCAACTGAGCCACCCAGGTGCCCCTACCTCCAATTTTTAAAAGCTGTTATTGTTTCCAGGGGGCCTACACAGACATACTTGACCTACTTCTGTGACTTGATGTTGGCCCTGGCATGACATTCTAGGTGGGAAGACTAAGAGTGTTTGTGTTAACGAAATAACAAGAACGTTTCAAGAACAAATCCCGACACCCCAAACCTTGCCTCGGGTGTAACTTTTTGCTTTTGCTCTCCTACACCTACCTTGTATCTGTGACTGACATTCCATCAAAATGTGTTTAGAGTGATCTTTGTGAGTGTTAGACTTCAAAGTGTTCAACTTTCTTGAGAAATAGATTTAAAAATATTATCTTTTGATCTCATCTTCAGAAAATTACTTAGGGCTGTTTTTCTCCCATGTAGGTTCAGTTGGTCCCTTTTTGTTCTCAGATCAACCCTCTGAGGAGTGACCACATGTTCAGAAGGTGCTATCAGTCTACACTTGTCCACCTTGTCACTGGTAAGCCTGCAAATCTCACTGTCAACTAAGGCTGTCATCTTCAGTGGCTGCTCAGAATGTAACATTTCCCTGGACTTTGGTTATATACCCATGGTATTGAGTACGTTTTCTGTCAGCCATTTCTCTGAGTTACTAACAAATGAGGCTTAAGGTTATATCTGTTCAGTGGCACAGACAGCTCTCTAACTGGTACCAAACTCATGGTTTGCCTCATATTGCAAATACTGAATTCCCCATTCTTCCCCAGGAGTCTTTATTTGCAGGCTCTTTTTTCATGAGGCCATGACTTTCCATTTGCTCTTTAAGAGTTAATTAAATTTAAAATTTTAAAAGGCTGGAGCTAGATGTGAACTTAAAGGTAATTGGACTCGTGAGAAAATGTCTGTGGTAAAGCAAGTTGTTCAAGGCCACACTGAGAGGAGGCAGCGCCAGGAATAGAGGGGGTTGGGGACTCTCTTTGGAGCCTTAGGGACAGCCTGAGGTAGAGCCACATTTTCTCATTTGCCCCCAGTGAGCCCAAGTATCTTTTGTACCCCCCAAATGAGATTCTTTATATTTAATGAGATGAAAATTTCCATTTAAATTGTCCATGTTTTGATACATATTTATAAAACTTAAGGGTTATTACTTTACTAACTCTGGCCCATTATGACTTTGGGGAAGAAAGATTTCATGTCAAAGGTGAGGTTTATTTGTACTCTTTTATCTATTCGAAGGGTAAAGGCCTGGACAACTTCTGGAGATTATGAAAGCCGGATTGTTTCCTAAAAGTAAATGAAACCTACTTAGGAACTACAGGGGCATGCATCTGCCTCATCTCAAGACTCCATGCCTATAGATTTTTCTCTCTCAAATGCCTCCCTCACAATGCAGCATTAAGATCTATTTCAAGAAATAGGAAAAGGAGATTAAGAGGTAAAACTTCCAGTTATAAAATAAATAAGTCATGGTAATGAAAGTACAGCCTAGAGAATGCAGTCAATAATATTATAATAATATATGGTGACTATTGTGATAAAGCTCTGAGAAATGTGTAGAATTGTGGAATCATAATGATGTGCACCTGAAACTTCTATGACCTTGTATGTCAACTATACTTTATTTATTTATTTATTTATTTATTTATTTTTTTATGCAGCCATCAAAAGAAATGAAATCTTGCCATTTGCAACAACATGGATGGAACTAGAGCGTATCATGCTTAGCGAAATAAGTCAAGCAGAGAAAGACAACTATACTTTAATAAGAAAAAAAAAAAAGAGGGGCACCTGGGTGGCTCAGTGGGTTAAGCCTCTGTCTTCGGCTCAGGTCATGATCCTAGGGTCCTGGGATCGAGCCCCACATCGGTCTCTCTGCGCTGCAGGGAGCCTGCTTCCTCCTCTCTCTCTGCCTGCCTCTCTGCCTACTTGTGATCTCTGTCAGATAAATAAAGAAAAAATTAAAAAAAAAAAGAAAAAAAGAAAAGAAAAGTTATCTGGGCATAGACCCTGCTTTTTCTCTGCTAGTAGAAAATATGGCCTTCTTGGTGCTGTTTAGTTCAAGAACTGAGAGATCCTGGTGAATATAAAAATAAATAAATGTAAACAAAAATATAAATATAGAAGAGCACTGATTAGCAGTGTGAGCTGCTCAGGAATGGTGATGTTAGCCTGCATATAAAGGGCAGGGGGTGGCAAGAACTTGGCTTCCTTCTCAGTCCCAGCCCCAGTCTTCTGTTACTAGAGGCAAGAAGCCCTGCGGTAAACATGGGGCCAAGGAAAGGCTGTGGATGAGTGAGTGTGCTCTGTGTGGACCTGTGGCAACCTTGCTTTGATTGGTCCTGAGTTCCTGGCTAAGGAAATTGGGAAGAAGGCATGAGTGTGTGTGTGTTGGAAGGGCTCCTCCACCAGCCTCTCCCAACATGGCTGCCCTTCCCTTGGTATAGTCTCAACTCTGTGTTGACAGCATTCTGCTCATTCTGCTTGGTCCTTGTTTTCTTGTCTTGGCTGACATGCCAAGTATCATGCATTTGATACTCAGATCTGGCTTTATGGTTCACTCAATGAGCTCAGTGCCTGGACTAGAAAAGATGCCCCCAAATGATAAGAACAATATGACCACCTGTGAACTCATTCTATTTTCATAGATTACATTGGTGGTCTTTATTTCACTGCAAATATCCACATGTAATAGGCCCAGCCATAACATTTTCCTTTCCAAGTGGCTCAGTGGATACTGTGAGCTCAGCTGGTGATTTCAGGGTTTTGCTTTGGCCAAGTGTGTTGAACACCCACTATGTGACAGATGTCATTCTGTCCAGCCTCCGAGAGACACAGGGTGAACCTTCAGGGCATGCTTGATGGCATCAGAGCTGGGTATTTATGGGGCAGTAAGACCTGAATGGCAGAGGGTAGTGGAAGGTCTCCAGAGTAGAACTTGGTCTGATGATGCTGGGAGCACAGACCAGGAAGAATTCTCATGCCAAGGTGTGGAGTTCAGATATCACTTGGGTGGTCCTTGAACCCAGATCTGCTGACCCCTAACATGAAGTCTGTCTCTTGTAATAGCTGCCCCCATAAATCTTCTGTATTGTTTGCTTGTTATCACACATTTGAGGTCGTGCACGCCACAGCCGACTTTGATGCCTGCCTTCCCAAGGAGTGCCTTGGGTATTGTTAGATTTAATTTTTAGTGACCAATCAAAATAGAGCTCTGTTCATAGGCAAATACAGAGCAAAAGATATCCCAACTAGTTCTTTTTCTCCAAAACTGCTTCTTTATGAGAGTAGGAATGGGGAGCCATATATTAATTTTAAATACAACACCAGAAATAACATTAGAGAAAAGAACAAAGAAGAAAGTATTATTAGTCACAAGTTAAGTTCTCCTTTTTTCTGTTTAAACCATTTTTTCCCCTCTACTGATTACTAGGCTCTTAGCTTTACCAGGACTTCCTTTCCTGGGGCAACGTGCATTAATCTTCCTAAGTCTGAAGCTCAGCTCGTCCTTGACACTGTTTAAGAACCTGGTGTTCTAAGCCCTTCCATGATTCACACTCAGGGAGCTTTCTTGTTCTGGTTCTGGCGGAGCTGCCTCTTCAGAGAGATCCAGAACTCAGCTTTCTGGAGAGCTAGTGGTGCAATGGCTAAGGTCAAGGGTGGACACCTTCACGGAGTTTAAGGCCAGATGGGGCTCTGTCATGTAAGCCAAGTATTTTGTGCCCGAGCTCTGGGCTCCGTTGCCTTCTCTGTAGGCCACGAAGTGAAATAACATCCGTACCATAAGGCTGGCGTGGGGATTAAATAGTGTGTGTAAAGTGCTCATTAGAGCTCTTGGCACAATATGAACATGTAACAAATGCTAGCCACGTTGATTATTTTTACTTAAACCTAGCTTCTTCTGCAGGGGAGGAGGGGACTTTTTTCAAACTTTGGCTTTTCCTAGAGAGGTGCTGGCAAATAGGTGGAGGGGTCGACAGTCCCCTCCCTGCAGTGATGACAGATCATCCCCAGCATGGTTCCTAGGGAGACGCGAGGCTGTTAGTCTTCTCATTTTAGACAGGAGGGGACTGAAGGTCAGAAAGATTTTATTGCCAATCCTTTGTGCCTAGTGTGTCATACTCTTCTGCACCAGTTCCCCGTGGTGACTAGATCTACCTGATCTAGCGAATGCTTGTCCCCTGTAATCCACTCTGCCCCCGTGCCCGTGAACCTGGATTTGGATACAGTGCTCACGCACATGGTAGCTTTGGGCGAGTCCTCCCTCATTAGATGCAGCAAGGTGCTCTCCGCATGCCCATTCCCCTTTTCTTTCATCCCTGTTCTCTCGGTCCTTTGTCATCCAAGAGCTTCTGCTCACCCTCTAGTCTGATCTCTCTTCTCAGGTAGCATCAGCATTTATTCTAGTTTCCTTTGAGATCTCATTCATCATTCAGCCATTTTTACACCTTTTAAAACTTTAGAACACACACACACACACACACACATATTTTAAAAATACAAGCTAACTGATGCATACAATTATTGATCAAATAAGAAAATGCTTAGGAACCTATCATCCATAAAAACATGCAAGAGCTGTCATATTAAGGTCAAAATAAATGATAGATATTTCATGTTATATATTGTAGAAATTCTAATTTTTATTTCATAAATTTTAAGTAAACACTCAGAAACATATATGGTATTTATGAACAATTACTATCTACCTGCATTATTGGCTGGAGAGATCTTGTGAAGATCTTGTCTTGGGAAGCCTAGTTAGTGTTTGGTGCGTGTGGGTGAGAGAGAAAGAGAGAGCGAGCGAGCAAACCTAGGGAAAACGGGTACATGTGAGGATGGATATCATGTTTGGCACGTGGCTAGTCAGTGGTGGAACCCTGATTTTAATGCAAGTCTGGGGGACAATTCCATGCACATCCAAGCCTCTAAATTCCTTGTTTTCTCTAACCCTTGCAGATTTGTTCTTGAAATTTAAGTCTGGCTTTTAACCAGGAATTTATATTCAGGTCCAGCTTGTTGGACTAAGCTCAATTCACTGGACTATTGTCTCAACTGAGACATCCCACAGCTTACTTAAAGTATCTGAAGGCAAATAATAAAAACCAAAAATCAACTTCCTTTGAACAACCTTAATTTTCTTGGGATCCTGAATTGTAGATTTTTCTCTTTTGGGGAAAAATGTTTATTGCCCATTTAGACCTTGCCCTCTATTGAGTGTGCTGTCAGACTTTAAAGACCAAAAATGTTCTCTGGAATAGGTTTGTTTCATTCAACCTAAATGTATTGTGCCGAGAAATGTACTGAGATAGTATAAGAAAAACAAGAGGGACTTAACTTCTGTAGAGCCACTGGTCTGAGGTTAAGTGTTAACAGTTTCCATACATTTAGAGACAAAGACCTCCTTTGGGGAAAGAAAACAAATGAGAGGTAATAGGTATTAGGGAGTAATGGTTGAGCAAAATTAGAAGCCATAATTTAAAGCACACGTGCACAAGTATTTCTACTTTCCAGGAGGCCTAGAAAATGTTGACCATGGATAAAGGCATCCTGTGACTGTCTTGTGTCCACTAAAAAGTAATGAGCACAGGATAATGACTGTGCAAGGAAGGATGCTTCTCCACTCCCAGCCTCTCACCCTTTGAAAAGATGCCTTTATAAGCCTTGCATGCTACCCCCTCAGAGAGCAGCGTTCCTCTTTCTTGTGGACTCCTTTGCCTGCAAGTTGTCTCAAATAAGCTCTGCCTGCTTTCTTTGTCTGGAGTCCAGTGTTCATTTTTATGATAATGAGACTCAAGAACCTGACCTTGGGGGTTCAGTAACATTAGGAGGTTCAAAATAAACTTTGAAAGTCATTCCCTATTCTCAAGGAGCTTACTGTCTAGTTGCCACAACAGGATGGTTACCTGTTCTACTTGACGTTTAGGGAGCATATTCTATGTGACCGGCACTCTTGTAAATGGTACAGGCCACAGTGCCTATAACTTTAGAAGGAGCTTCTAATGTAGGTACTATTACTACCATCTCAGTTTTACAGCCTAAGAATCTGAGGTACATAAATATTAAGTAATTTTCCCACAGTCACCTGGATAGTAAAATGATAGAAGCGGAATTGAATCCTGAGAAGTCTGATATCAGAGGTCACACTCCTAACCCTTTCAGTGCTGTGCCCCTTCTCCTTAAGGTCAACTTCCAAAGTGAGTGCCTAATAATTACATTGTCTGATAAATGGTGCTGAAAATCGGATTTGGATGAGTTCAGAAGGTGGAAAGCTAAAATAATAATCCTTCTCACCTACAGAGGTTGTTATGATACAAAGGATTTCTACTTGGTATCTCTTAAATTAATCCATTCCCAGATGGGAGCTATTCAAATAAGAATCTGACAAGTGAACTTAAAATTTCCCATCTTGCTTTCTGAGAAAATACCAAGTGATTTAGTGGCTTGTAGTTCACAGAACCAGGAGTCCAGTCAACAGCTGAAGCTGGAGTACAGTAAAGTGCCCAGGTGTGTGGTTTCATGGCACCTTCAATTCCTTCCTCGTAAAAAGGACACAATATGAGGATATAGAGAAAATAACTAAATGGATAAATGAAGAAACATTTAAATTCTCTAATAGAAAATCTGTGAGAGATGGAAAGTATGTTACCATGACCAAAATTTCCAGTAGTCTGTCCTCTTTGAATCTGGTGTGTTGATGTCTCTAGAGCCTATTCAGTTGCGGGGCTCAATCTGTGAATTTCCCATGTCTTAACAAATTCTACTTGCAGAATATACCCACTATCCTGACCTGCCTTGCCCCTCCCTGTGGAGACCTTGCTTTGTTAGAAAACTGAGCTACAACTCTATTGCTTTCTCTTCTTCAACAGAAGCTTCTTTCAGGCCAACTTAATATAGAACAAAATTTATCTCCTCTGAGTCCTAAATATATCAAATCTACTGTTCTTCATGTAAAAGTGTTCAATGAATTTAAATACAAACTCTATAGCACATGAGACCTTGTGTTTTATGGTCTTCTACACAGGGACTCTTCTCCTTCAGCTGTATTAAGCTTTCTCCCCATTGGAAATGAGTCCCATGTGTTCCATTTCATTTCCAGTCCTCCAAACAATATTACTCCATGGAGGCCCATTTCAAATGTAACTTTCTCCCAAAGATTTTCATCATCCTTTCAAATAAACATGATCTTCCCCTCCATTAAGCATACATACATGTTGCATTTTATATTTCATTGCTATGACACCTTTTGATTTCCCTTGTGTTAGAGTAATTTGTAATTTTCTCATCCTCTCTTTTTGATACTGAACCCCTGACACCTCGTTCCTCTCCACTTTTTCCTGCAGTATTTATCACAAATAGGCTCTCACTTAATGTTTGGTAAGATGCTCTCAATTTTGTTTTCTGAACCCTTTATGATGACCTCTGCCTTCGGACAAGTGTTAAGGTTTAAGACATTTGCCAGTATTTTTGCATCAGACTAGAATTTATGTATGAAACACAAATTCTGCACTTACTGTCTTAAGCCAACAGAAAGAAAGGTACATCTATAAAAGTAATAAGTTTCCTTGGGACTTGCAGGACTGGAGAGAAATCGCAAGATTGCTCGAGGTAATCAAAAAAATGAGGACTTTAAACTTAGAACCCAAAGGATGAGGTTCTAACACTGCTCTGGGGGTAACTGTGAGCATACCTCCTGACAACAGAACACCGTTTTACCTGCGGATGGTGTGAAGGTAGCACACTAAAATGTCTGTGAACAGTGAGCACAACAGAAATGTGCATTTCTAATATCACCTAAAGTCTGTTGGGTAAACTCAGTGCCTTACGGAGCAAATGGAACTCTTCTTTCAGTTGTGTCTTATTAAAAAAAAAAAAAATCAACCATTTGAAGTCTGTATTGTTTTATTTGTTGTTGTTCAAGAAGAGGACTTTAAAATAGCTCTCTTCTTGGATTCATGGCATGGCAGTGGTCCAGTTTTTTAGGCCATTTCTGGATTAAGCCGTAGATCATGTGGAAGTATTTTCGAAAGCTAGCTTGAGGGCACCAATAAACTGCTTCTTCTGGTAGAGGCTGATAACTGTGATTTTTTGTTTTTTTCCCATGCTGAACTGAATTGCTTTTGTCTTCCCAATTTCGTGGCAGAACTAAAAATTAGAGCACAAAAGAATGCTTGAAATGCAGTCATTTTACTTAGGAAATAGAGTTAAGCTTCACGAAGATTCTGAGAACAGGTAAATAAAAGTGGAATCGATGTGTGATCTTGTGAAAGGTATGCTATCTCAGAGACTCTCAGTTTCTAAATTTTTAAGTTGGGGATGATAATCAAAATATCCACTGCATAACATGATTGTAAGTACATATTGAGATATGATATAAAAATAAGGATGGAGCCTAGATCACAGAATATATGTATATATTGTTTTAACTGCCATATACTATGAATATGCTATGATAATATATAATGAAGCATTTAAATAACACTTCAGAATAATATTTAGTGACATAAAATGTATTAATTGAAAAGGAAATTATACCATCATATGCCCTATTTTGATAACAATAAACAGGCTGAGAAAATTTTGTTTCTACCAATTACGGAAGGCTGTTATGCAGGTTTGTAATAACCTGAGAGGTCAGGCAAAGCCATATGCTCCAGAAAGTCATCCTAGGTGACTCATTCATGTGCTGTCGAGTTTGGGTTGCTGATGCCTTCTGTTTTGTCTTCCTATCATCCATAACTCTGGTGTTTCCCTATCTTTCACCTCTGCTTATCTTAGCTTAACATTTCATATCTTTTCTTTCATTACTAAGCTATTAGATTAAGAGAGGGAGCCTAAGATTGTACTTCGTGCACTATCTTTAACCCAAAATCAATCATTTGTCTTTTCATGATTGGGTCTGTGTTAGCTCTGTATTGGAAGCCTTCTTATCCTGCTCACAGCCTCAAGGATATAGATAGATTTTCCCATTTTTATTTTTCAAGAAGCATTGACTTTGCATCTACAAATAAGCGATAGAGGAACTTGAAAGCATATTTTGACCTTATCTGATGCTACATTGCCTACTTACTGTCTCAGGTCCTCTGACAAGTGGTTGCCCTTAGTATTACTTTCTACAATTATAGGATTATAGTTGAGATGGCACGTTGTCCACCAAATACACCTTCTTCCTCCTCCACATTGTGGGATGAATCTTAAGAAGTGTCTTCTACGTTTGGGACTACAACTCTGCAAACCCACTACGACTGCCATGTGTGGCCAAGTGACTGGCAAACATGACCCAAAGTAGTCTATAATCACTTCCAGACCTGACCCATGAACACTTGTGCTCCTTCATGTTCTTTTTCTCTTCTAGATGCCCACAATGGAGAGGGTAACCTTGGAAACCATATGTTCAAGTTAGCAGAGCTTCTGACAGTTTGGGTCCTTGGATGACTGCATGGAGGGTGCACATTCCACTGGCTTTTACACTAGCCTAATACTGGTAAAAGGGTCTTTGCTTAAGCCATTATTTATTCTAAGGTTTATTTGTTAGAGTAGTAGGGTCTACCATAACAAATACACTGGAATTAGAAAGCTTACCTTTTTGATATTCTCCAAGTCCTGAACATAATATTCTACTTTATTTCTACTTTATTTACTGAGATAGCTTCCTATTTCCATTTGGTTATCTCTGACTTTTACTGGCTGCTCCCACAGAAACTACTCAAGCAATTCTCTGAACTTTTCTTCATCTTGTAAGATCTTCTAATCAAAGTTCTTAAACATAAATTTAAGGTGCCTTAATGACAGATAAAAATATAACTCTTTTCTAAGTAATTTTCCATCTTTCTCATTTAAAAGATTGTATGAGAACATGGAAAAGAATAAAATATAATCAAAAGAATAAAGTAAGAAATGACCTTGACTACAAAGTTTATATCTTTCATCAACCTTCCTTGCAAGCTTTAGGGAGATATTCAATTTTACAAGGAACTGTTCCATGCATGAAAGTGGAATGCATAATTTAAGCTCACTAAGAAATTCTTTTAGCATTCCTTTTGTTTTGTTTTAGTTCCTGGCAGACTGCCAAGACTTGAAATAAGAATTATAGATTGTGCATAATATTAAGGAAAATTTAGGAATGTGCAGTATTCTTACATTTCAAATTTCCATTTTATAAAAAATAATTAAGGAAAGGAGAACACCTTACTTTTTTCACTGTGGAAGTTGTGAAAAGAAATGGGTACTGTGATCCCTTAGAAATAAGACATAAATCATTTATGGGATCCTTGGAGATACTGGCCAGGCTATTTCCTGGGCTTAATATCCCATCCTAACTTTAAGTAGTATAACCTTTGTGTTTGAACTTATTTACCTTCCCCCAAAATGCTGTTTTGTTTTCCCTTTCCTACCTGAAATCAATTTGTTGTCATGCTTGGTTGCTTTTGCTAAATGATTCCTCCTCCTAAAACCTAATTCCTCCCTCAGCCCTTTCTTTTCTTGACCACTCAGAGGCCTTGAAAACGTTTTTTGTTTTTTTTTCTTTCCTTGGGTTTTCTAACGTTTTTAAGATCTTATTCTTCTATCTAGATCCCAGACAGAGTCCTAGATACAGAGTTCCTCTAAATGCTAGAACTTAAAATTAGGCAAGTGCTGTGAGTGAGCCCTTGAGAAATTGAGAAGGCAAATTTCTTGCAGTTTCTTTATCTCTGACTGAAAATCATAAACAAAGCATTAATGAAAGACTAGTTTCCTGTGAAATGATCTATTTAAATGGATGGCATCTTAGTACACTTCAATATTGGATTTTATTCAAAATTCCATTTATATTCTGTCAGAGCATATATTATATATGCTCACTACGGGGAGTGAAAACCTCTTGTTTTCCTGTCAAGGATGCCATAGCTCATTTCCCAGGCAGAATTCCTTTCATCAAAGAGGTCCTATGTATGGAACCCTCTACTCTGTTGCAGACCATGAGCTCAGTGTGGTGGTCAGTGATGGGTGGAGGAATGTGAGAAAGAGGGAGGGCTCATGTTAATGAAGTCTATTCTGTATTTTCAGAAAGCATATCATATATTTAGAAAGAAGGGTTACTCCAGTAACTCAAAAACAAGCTAGAATTTTGATAATGACATAACAGAGCGAGTTGTGTTTCAAAAGGGAGAGAAAGTTTATGCCCAGTTGTAATAGGGGAAGTTTTCAGATAGTTGTGGCACCTGACCATGGTCTAGTAGGATACAGGCAACATAGGCAGAGCTGAATGAGAGAGAGTGTGTCTGAATTGAATATATGAGAAAAAATCCATGGGTGAGAACGGATGGAGTCTATGTGAGATGTCTGGATTATGATTCACCAGACTTGAAAGTTGAACAAATGAAATGGATCAAACCAGTTAGAACAGATCCTAGGAGTCTCTAATTCACAATGTTTTCTATCACCCTTCAACATCCGGCTTAGACATTCAACAGTTCTATACGTTTCTCAGTGCTCTTAGGGTTGTGCGTAACTTTTATCTATTTCACTCAACCCTGCCACCCACATTCTTTCTGGCAATCCTGGTGAAAAGCCTTCCCTGATATGCTTTCCCCACCTTCAGAATCGTTTTCTACTCTGTCACTTCCATACCTTATACAAATGTCTGCAGAGATATTTGCCACACCATGTGATGCTGTATTTGCTGATACCCAAATTGGTTGCTCATGTAGATAGAAAGTTCATCAAGACAGAAGCAGTACGTCGACTCTGTATTTCTAATAGAGGTGACTGCTGTATAGGAGGGAGGAAAGCATTAAATATTTGTGGAATTTGATTAATCAACAGATATTTTTTTCCTAAATTCCCAGGGTACTATCTAGTTAAATGTGGCGGCGTGCCTAATGGGATCACTGAAAGGCCCCCAATATAAATTTTAAAATACATCTTTTGTATTAGGGTAAACTTTAACTGTACATCTGATGCACATGTCAATGGTATGGGTAAAAAAAAATGTGCTTAATAAGGGACTGTAATTTTACCATTTCATAGCAGATAACCAGAAATATGGAATCGTCCCAAAGACTAAAAGTTGCAGAATGACTCACCTAGAAAGTATATAATTATTTCAGCTATTAATTTTTTTTTATCTAAAGCAATTTCTATTTAGAGAGCAATGTATAGCAGGGAGACATTTGTGCGCCTAGATAAAATGGATGCATATTTTCTCTAATTTAAGTCACTTTAGATCATATTATTTAAATCTATTCAGCTCAGAATGGAAAGGGGTGTTTAACAAAAACTAGAGGTTAGAAGAATTAATCACTTTTAAAAGCTCAATTTTATGTTTGATGACTCATAAAGTTTCTCAAAGTAAATTTTAGGATAAATTATTTAAAAAATTGAACTTTACAGTTAGGCAAACCATGGTTTCCTTCCCTGCCTTGGCCCTGGCTGGCTTTTTGGCCCTGAATAAATTACTGAACCACTCTGAAGGCCAGTTGATATATCTTCAAAATAGTTACAATATGTATCTTTTGGGATTGTTTTGAGAATTAAAATTATATGTGTGAAATGTCTAGCTCTCCAGTGATCTGTGCTGGGAAAAATGATAATTATGGCCGTCATTGTCACAAGTGCATTGAAATGAGTGATACTGGACCATTCTGAGGAGAGGGAATTCTTATCAGAAGTGGGGTATATTTTTAACCCAACATGAAGGAGAAAAACTGGAGGAAAATGTGAGAGATATGTAAGATTATTTTAATAACTCTGAGTGGTAACAATCCAACGTATATCATTATACTGTTTACATTTATGCCATGGAGACATATCTATTCTTATTCTCCATGACTTGCGAAAGAGTTATTCTAATTTTGAAAACCAAGCCCAGAGGCAGCTACTCTGATCAATAAGCCCAGCTTTTCAGGGCAACAGCAATTCCAAGGGAGACAACCTTGTTATAAACTTAACCGGCATGAGGGAACAAATGGTTTTATTTTTATGAAGTTATAGGACGACAAATTGTCCTGGTTTGTCTGAGACTGAGGGATTCCTGGGGTACAGGGCTTTCAAGTACTATCAGCAGAAAAGTCCTCTGGCAAAGCTGATCACCCCCTGGGGCGGTGGAGGTAATATTAGCCTAGGAACACCCAGATCTGCTGGGATTCCAGTGCAGAACAGGCATGTGTGGTAGGTAACCTGTCTCTTTGAAGAACATTCTGTCAAGTCAGCTGCAGGAGAGGCTGGCCTCGTGCTAATCAGCATCTTTAAATATGTGTGTGTGTGTGTGTGTATTTCCTTTGGCTCTAATAGCAATCCATTTGTAGCTTTATTGCCATCTGCTCTATTACGTATCTTATTCCTCTAAGAATTTTTATTGCCGTATAATTAGCATACATTGTTATATTAATTTCAGGTGTCCAACATACTGATTCAACAATCCCATACATTACTCATACTCCTCACCATAAGTATACTCACCATCTGTCACTGTACAACATTATTATAATATTATTGACAATATTCCCTATATGGTACTTTTCAACTTCGTGACTTATTTATAATTGGAAATTTGTTCCCCTTCATTCTCTTTGTAGCTTTCACTCATCTCCCCACCCACATCCCCTCTGGCAACCACCAGTCTGTTCTCTGTATTTAAGAGTCTGTTTGTTTGTTTCTTTGTTTGCTTGTTTTGTTTTTAATATTCCACATATAAAAATCATATGGTATTCGTCTTTTTCTGTCTGACTTATTTCACTTTGATTTCTCTAGGCATTTTTGATGTTTATCTTTCCAACCAGCTCTGTGAGGTAAAGTGATTTTTGTCTGTTTCGTGTGCTTAGCAGACTGTGGAAATATATAAAGAGAGAATTAAAATCACTTATTAAAGACACATTACTTGCAACTTATGAAAAAAAAACAAAACAGTCACTGTCAAAATTATTTTGTGTTACTTTCTGGCCATTTTTCTTAGTGTATTTGTTTATTTTTATAAGTGTATAAGTGTGGGTGTATGCTTTTGACATATAGTTTAGTGATATATACATTTTGAATCTCATAATTATTAGCAATATTTTGCATAGTCAATATCTAGTCAATGTCCATTTGTATCTACTTAATCATTTACCTGTTTTATTTCTCTTTTTTCCAGCCTGCAATTGCATGCTAGTTTGTGGGATCATTTTCCTTCTGTTTGAACATTTTTCTGTAGTAGATTTATTTTAGTGCATGTTGTTGGTGGAAGATTCTCTCTTTATCTAAAAGCATCATTATCTCATCTTTATTTTTGAATGACATTTTCACTGAGTATAGAACTTCCTTTGGCATTTCTTTTTCTTTCAGAGCTTTAAACATATATTTTCATTATTTTTTGGTTTCCATCATTTCCATGGAGGAGTCAGCCATCAGTTTTATTATTCTTTGTAGGTAACACATCATTATTTCTTGAGTTATATTTAAATGCTTTTCTTTTCCTTTATTTTTCAACTGTTTAACTACCATGTACTCGAGTACAGGTTCCTTTGCACAGATTTTTCAGAGATCCTTGAATTTGTGGGAAGGTATCTTTCATCACTGTTAGAGAAAATATTTAGCTACTATCTCTTACAAATGGTTCTTCATCATTCTTTCTATCCCATCCTTCTGGACTTCTAGCTTACACATATATTGCATCTAACCTAATGTCAGATGTGGGAATTGTGAATGGGGCAACTTCCATTTGGTTCTTTCCTAAAGATTAAAATTCTCAGGTAAATTCTCCACTATTTTACCTATTTTTTAAAATATTTTAAAATCTTTTTTTAAATTTAATTTTATTTTATTTCAGTGTTCCAAAACTCATTGTTTATGCACCACTCTTAGTGCTCCATGCAATATGTGCCCTCCATAATACCCACCACAAGGCTCACCCAACCTCCTACTCCCCTCCCCTCCAAAACCTTCAGTTTGTTTTTCAGAGTCCACAGTCTCTTGTGGTTTGTCTCCCCCTCTGATTTCCCCCAACTCAGTTTCCCTCTCCATCTCCCAATGTCCTCCATGTTATTCCTTATGATCCACAAGTAAGTGAAACCATATGATAATTGACTCTCTCTGAAATAATTATAATATCATTATCAGTTGTGTATCTGTTTCTATTTTTTTTCATGGATTTCAGTTATTGTCTTTTATTTTGGTATGTCTCTTAATTTCTATACTGAGACTATTTAGAGATTATTTCTTCTAAAATGGGCTTACCCTTTTTTTTCAAAATAGTAGTGATAGATCATTAATTTAATCAGGGGTTATTTCAGTGTGAGGCCTTAGTGGTAAGACTGGGCCTACAACTAGTTTAGTAGTAACACAAAAACCTTTATTGGAGGCCTTGGACAGGATGACATGCATCCCTCACAGTGTGAGACAATCCAGAGGTTTATAGCATAGGTGTCATATTCCAGAAGGGGAAGAGGACAGTGGAACTCCAAGTGGACAAAAGAACTGGAGTAGAGTAGGTAGAGAATGTCTGGGTCAGAGAGCTCCAAAAGACAGCTTGGGGCCTTGGAACTACAAAGACTCTGTGTTATCAGTAGGTAGTGACTGTCCAGGGAGGTGTTATGGGGTATTCAAAACATGCAGGTTTGGGGATGCCTGGGTGGCTCAGTTGGTTAAGCAGCTGCCTTCGGCTCAGGTCATGATCTCGGCGTCCTGGAATCGAGTCCCACATTGGGCTCCTTGCTCGGCAGGGAGCCTGCTTCTCCCTCTGCCTCTGCCTGCCATTCTGTCTGCCTGTGCTCACTCTCTCTCCCTCTCTCTCTCTGATAAATAAATAAAAAATCTTAAAAAAAAAAACATGCAGGGTCTCAGTGACTAAAAATCTGGTTATTTCAGCTATTTTAGAAATTATTAGTTTTGTAAAAAATTGAGTTGGAGCAATTAGGCTTTTAGTTAATGGGTCTCAGCCTCTAGTGAAGAAATAAACAGCCTAAGGGCCAATACATAGAGGCCATCTTTGGCTCATTTGTATCTCTATAACAGTCTTCAAGCTATTTACTATTCATTCATTCATTCATTCATTCATTCATTCATAACTTAGATTTTATGTTCCAGGAGAAAGCAGTGACCTACTATTGACTAGTCCATTCTACCTAAAGATAACTTCCTTTTAACTAACACTTTTAACTTATTTTTATTTATTATAATTACTAGCATATCTATTTATATTTGTGATTTCTGTGTGTCTCATGCTTTGTTGATTTTTTTTCTCCAGTTTTGTTTTATTTTCGAATAATATACTTTTTATTACTCTTACTTTGACCTTTACTAGTTTGGAGGTCATACATATGTGTTCTAGTTCTTTTTTAAAAAAAGATTTATTTACTTATTTGAGGAGGAAAGAGACAGAGAGACAGACAACAAGGCAAGGGACAGAGGGAGAGAGAGAATCTTCAGCAGATTCCCCTCTAAAAATGGAGCCTGATGCAGGTCTCCTTCCCACAGCCCAGAGATCATGACTTAAGCTGAAATCAAAAGCCCAACACTTATCCGACTGAGTCACCCAAACATTCCATTTCTATTTAGTTAGTGATTACTCTGCCAAATAAACATAATTTTATATTTTAATCAAAATCCAAAATATATATATATATATACAAAAAATGGATTATTGTGTATGATTACAACTCTTCTGAACAATGTAGAAAACCCAATACATTTTCATATTTCTCAGAAGATTCCATTTCCACAATTTCCCCCCATTCCCACACACATGCCCACAGACAATCCTTCATTTTATTTTTAAACTTATTACATGTTTTTTAAGACTTTATTTATTTATTTTTTTCAGAGAAGTTTGACAGTGAAAATTGAGAGGAAGGTAAGAGAACTTTCCATAAACCCACTGCCCCTGCCCCACATATATAACCTCACCCATTATCAATATTCCTCAGAATGATACACTTTTTACAATTGATGATCTATATTGACATGTCATAATTCTCTAAATTCCATAATTTACTTTAGGGTTCACTTCTGGTATTGTATATTTTATGGGTTTTGGCAAATACAGTCTTTTTACTGTCTCCATAGTTTTTCCTTTTACAGGATGTCATAGTTGGAATCATGTAGGATGTAGCATATCAGATTAGCTTCTTTCACTTAGTAATATACATTTAAAGTTCCTCCCTTTTTTTTTTTATAGTTTGATAGTTTATTTCTTTTTAGTGCTAGAAAACAATCCATTGTCTGGCCATATCACAATGCTTATTTATCCATTCACTTACTGAAAGACAGCTCAGTAGCTCCCAAGTATTTTTTTAAATTATTTATTTGTTTGTTTGTTTATAGTGTGAGGAAGGGGAGGGGCAGAAAGAGAAGGAGAAAGAGAATCTAAATCTGACTCTGCATTGATCATGGAGCCCAACACAGGACTTGATCTTGGGACCCTGAGATCATGACCTGAGCTAAAATAAGGAGTCGATTCTTAACTGGCTGAACTACCAGGTTCCCCCACCATGAATTTGATAAATTGTGGTTTCATTTTCATTTAGTTAAAAAATGTACATACAAATTCTCTTCAGATTTTTTCCTTGACCTCCATGTCCTTTCACAGTATGTTAACTTCCATGTATTTTGGGATATTTCACTTATCTTTCTGTTATTGATTTATTTTAATTCCACTGTGGTCTGAGAGCAGGCACTATATGATTTCTGTTCTTTTAAACTTCTTAAGGTGTGTTTTGTGGTCCAGAATGCAGTCTGCCTTGGTGAATGTTCAATGTGAGCTTGAGAATAATGTTTATATTTTTGGTGTTGGAGAAAGTAATCTAGAAATTTTGATTATATCTAGTTAATTAGTGATTTGTTAAGTTCAACTATGTTCTTCCTGATTTTCTGTCTACTGATCTGTCCATGTCTGATGGAAAGTGTTGAAGTCTTCAACTATGGTATTGGGTCTATTTCTCCCAGAAGTTCTATTATTTTTACATTATGTAGTGTGATGCTCTATTTTTAGGTGGATGCACATTAAAGATTGGTGTGTTTTATTGGAGAATTGATCTCTTTATCATTATATAATGTCCTTCTTTATCTCTTATAAATTTTCTTGCTTTGAAGTCTCCTGTTTCTGAAATTAATATAGCTATTCCCACTTTTTATTTTTTGGTGTTCGTGTGCTGTGGCTTTCTTCATTCATTTACTTTTAATTTATATATGTCTTTATATTTAAAGTAAATTTATTATGGACAGCATATGGTTGGGTCATGTTTTTTGATCCATTCTAACAATCTCTTTTAACTGATACACTTAGACCATTCATGTTCAAAGTGACTATTGAAATAGCTGGATTAATATTTACCATACTTAGTACTATTTTTGTTTTTTGCCCATATTCTTTGCTCCTATGTTTGTCTTCTGCTTTTTCCTGATTTTTTTGGTTTTAATTCAACACTTTATATGATTTCATTTTTTAAAAATTTCTTAGGATATTCATTATACTTCTTTTTTTTTTTTTACATTTGTTTTAGTGGTTGTGCTGGAGTTTGTAGTATGCATTTACATCTAATCCAAGTCCATCTTCAAATAATACTGTCCACTTCAAACATAGGGTTTGTACCTTAGCAATAACAAAATCATCCTAATTCTTCTCTCCTGTGCCTATGTCATTGCTGTCATTCACTTTATTTATATTTAAGCATGCATAAGCCCATATCTAGAATCCTATTCTTCAAGGTCTTGCTTCTGCCAGGAAGCTAGGGAAAGAGTGGTATGCTTGTTTTGGTTAAATGTTAAATGTTTGCAAACACAAATCTAAAGAGTTATATAAAGAATCACATTTTTCAGGGTGCCTGGGTGGCTCAGTATTTAGTTCTTTCAGCTCAGGTCATGATGGTCCTGACCATCATGTGGGATTAAGCCCTGCAACAGGCTCCCTGCTCCACAGGAAGCTGCTTCTCCCTCTCCCATTCCCCCTAGTTGTATTCCCTCTCTCCCTGTCTCTATCTCTGTGTTAAATAAATACACAAAATCTTAAAAAAAATCAAATTTCTCTGATAAAGAATCTAATTTATTTCCTGTCTACTAATTGGCAGGTAGAAGGGAAGGGAGAGGAAGTCATTCTTACCAGAAACTATCTGGTCTAGTGAGACCTATTGGATTTCTAGCTATCGGGTGCTTACCCTATGCTTTTTAATTGTGTGCATCTGATTTTGCGCACAATGCAGGGTTAAAGGACTCTTGGGCCCATTGAGTCCACTGTCACTGAGAGTCCTCTCTAAGCCTGTGATAGTTCTATTCAAGGCAAAAATTTTTTATATATAATATATATATGTGTATATATGTATGTGTATTATGTATATGTATACATAATACACACATATAAGATGTGTGTATATGTATATGCATGTACATATACATATACATATTAAATACTTAATTGAATATTTAATATGCAACTAAATTGGTATTTAAATTATATATAATATGTAAATAAATATATAAATCTATATTTCTATAATTTTACATATTCATAAGCTTGTATAACCAAACATAATGTTCCTTTTATTATTCTGAACAAACTATTATCTGATAGATCAATTAAGAATAAGAAAAATACACATATTTGTTTTACCTCCCTTATTCCTTCTTTGATAGAAGGTCTTCTTTTCTTTATGTAGATCTGAATTTCTGACCTATATTTTTCTTCTCTCTAAATGACTTCTTTTAACATTTCTTGCAAGATTGATCTGCTAACAACAAATTCTGTCCATTTTTGTTTGTCTGAGAAAGAACTTTATTTCTCCCTCACTTTGGTGGACTGATTTTGCAGAGTACAGAATTATACATTGGCCATTTCCTCTCCCTCTTCCTCTCTCTCTCTTTCTCACAGCACTTTAACTATCTCACTCTACTCTTTTTGCTTGCATGGTTTCTGAGAAGAAGTCAGAGGTAATTTTTATCTTTGTTATTTTATGAGGTTTGCTTTCCCCCCTTTGGCTTCTTTAAAGATTTTTCTTTTAAATTTTTGATTTTGTGTAGTTTGAAAATAATATGTGTATGTGTGGTTTGTTGTTTGTTTGTTTGACCTTTGTTCTACTTAGTGTTTTCTGAGCTTCCTGGATCTATGACTTGGTGTCTGATATTAATTTGGGGGGAGTCTGAGTCATTATTATTTCAGATATTCCTTTTTCTTCTGATATCCTCACTACACATTTATACCTTTTGTAAAAATTCCACAGTTTTTGGGTACTGCCCTTTTTTTTTTTTAATTATTATTTTGCTATTATTCTCTGGGGAGCAGAAGTGAAGGAGACTTAAACTTTGATCCATGTGAATAGGTTAACTATTTTAAAATCAAATCAAGGAAGAAGTTACCTGGGCCTCGGTCTGGTATTTAAATGAATGCAAAAGAGGAAGATTGAAGATTTCAGATGAAAGTAGCATATGGAGCAAATGGTCTAGGGTACATTTGAAGGAGAGCGAGTATTTGTGGCTGGCCAGGGTGTAGAGTGCCTGAAGAGGGGATAATGGGGACAGAATGTGGATCTGTTTACGCTTGACTCTAGTTGTTGATATCACTATTGCTCATTGCTTGTAGAGACTTGTCATATAGATACAGTGCTGTTGTGAAAACAGGTTTTCAAAGGTGTTGGCACAATTCTGATCAGCTCCTCACAATTCCACATCCTCCTTCTATTCTTTCTCTGAAGTTTATTTATGCATTTCAGAAGAAACCAGATACAATGATTGAATTAAATCATTGTGGTGGAACAAATTTCCCTTTTTGTGCCTTCAAGGAATAGCAAGTTATTATTCCTTTTTTTCCAAATTTTTTCATAGATCATTTATGCTTTCTTTTAAAATTTTCACCCTTAGTTGGTTCCCAAGATACTTCCAGAGGTTCATTTGTGTATCACTAAATCTCCTGTCCTGGATGAGGATATTGGAAATAGCAGTTTGTCTCAAAGTGGAATGCTTTTGCTATGCAAGTTTACATGGGGAAAAGAGCTGATGACCATGGAGGAATAGTTAGGAGAAACTTGAGGACACCAAGAGATTATTTCCCCAAGATAAAGATTGAGCACTCTTTTACCCTTTTGTGGAGAGACAGCCAGAAAAGAGAAAGAGGTGGGGGAGAGAGGGGAAGAGGAGGAGGGGTAGGGAGGAGAGCCAATGGGAGAAAGAGGGAGAAGGGAGAGAGGCAGAGAGAAAGAGATAGGGAGAGAAAGAAAGAAAACTTACCTGTTTAAGGGTCAAAATTTGGATACTAAAACTCACTGAGACTTTGATTAGCCTGTAATACCTCCCCTTACTGTATGGGTCACATTGTCTGCATCAAAGTAAAGGACTTTATAATGTATCATTTTATATTAGAACAGTTCTATTCTAATATGAAAGGTGTCTCTGAGAGTGTCAAGTAGAGTCAATGTCAAAGAACATTGCTGGGTTACAGGGCAAGCGTTCGATAAGGCTGTGAGAGCATTGTGCTTCTCTTGGGACTCTAATCCCAGGAAGCTGATTTCAGAGCTGTGTTCTAATTACCCTGCTATACAACCACGGTTGTCGAGGGAGTGTGGAGACAGGGAAAGATACTTCAGAGCTCATGCTGTAAGTATACCAGTGGTCTGTTTGTCCATTTTTATATCAACACATGTATTAATTATTGTAGTTTTATAACAAATCTTGACATCTTTTAGAGTAAATTCTCAGACATTGTTCTTCAGACCATCTTGGCTATTGTTGACTGTTTGAATTATCATATACACTTCAAAATCTGTCAATTTTCACAAAGAAACTTTTCTTTGATTTTAATCCTAATTCTTATAATTTAATTTTCACTGTGGAAGTGCAAGTGTTACTTTCTCTTAATATAGGAATATGCATCAAATATCGTAAAAGGTAAGAAAACTTCATCCTCCCCTAATCAACCACTAGAGCAATAAAAGGAATGATATTATGTAAATACAAGCCTTTGAAGTTTTGAACTCTCATTTATTTCATTATTTTCGTGGACACTAGTGTAATCTTCTCTGTTATGATTTATGACAGTTGACTTCAGTGTGGAATTCTAATTTTTAAAAGGTCTTTAAAAATAGTTATTTATTAGCTCACTCATATCACTCCAACTTTTGTAAGGCTTAGCAGTAATGTCAGTGAATGTGTCTCAATTAAGAATAAGTGTTGTCAGGGACCTTTAAAACCCAATCCCAAAACTCGAGCAAAACAATGTTTGAAGGTCCATAGTCTTATAATGACATCTATTCTAATTTCTATTTTAAAAATGATTGAATGGTACCACCCAGATGCCCCATCTGACATTTTCCACTATCATATTTTGCTGCTTTCAAACTCTTCAGACTGTCTCCTTGGCCTTGTCGTTCTTTCCAACATAAATAGTCCTCTCTGCCCCATTTTCATCTGTTGGGAGTCCATGTACTTATGAACTTGGAGCACCCAGACTGTCTCACCCCAGAAGCTTCTGCTGATAACCTGCATCAAAGTGATCTTTCCTCACTGAATTCTTTGAACTCTCTGTACGTCTCTCGGGTACTTATCTCATTCTGTTTTGTATTTATACAAGTCACTTCTTCTTAGCAAGATTGTAAGCATCTTGATGGCAGGAACTCATTGTAATAAATTTGGTATTCACAATGCCTTTCCTCATAGCCAGCACTGAAAAGGTACTGCTCATTTGATGAATGGATGAGTTAATGAATTCTGTGAGTAGAGAAAATGCCTTAATATATCTGTAGGCAGGCATTTGGGCTTATGGGGGTGATGGACAGAACATGTTAAATTGAAAAAAAAAATCCAGACAGTTACTTCTCTCAAATGAGAAGAATATGTCAGTGTTAATAAGAAAATCAGGTGGTACTTGTTGCCAATACATTTATTGTTCCCATCGAGGGACAGTTGTCCCTCCTAATGTGCTCTGCTGGAGCTGGGAGGACCATCTCCATGCTCCGGGGACAATGTGTTCTTTGTGGCCTTCGAAACAGAAACATGGGCCGTGCTCTAAGTCATATCAGATCCTGAATTGATGTTTTCACCTTCTCCTTAAGATAAGCCCGAAATTTCATTCTTTGAAGAAAAATGAGAATGTGGCTTGTTTATTGTGAGAACATAGGTCATCTGAAAAGGCAAACAGTTTTCAAATTAAAGATGGTATCTTGTGTATTAGAGAGAACGGGAGTGTGAAGGCTGTCCTGAGCCATGGGAAGGACACACCTCCCTGGTTGGGAGCTAATGCTGCCTCATCTTGGGAAGGATGGCAAGTCACTTCATCTTGGAGGGCCTCAGTCTTTCAGCTCCACATGGGAAAGAGAATTTTCTGGTATCACAGTGAAGATTAGATATGAGATAATATATGTGGATGAGCTCTGTGAACTCTACCGTGTTGGGCTGTAGTTGTGAGGGAGTGTTTATAAAGGAAGCAAACACTGATGAGGTTGACAAATCACTGAGTTGGGAATTTGAGGGAAAGTTAAAAGCTGACTTTCTCTGGTCTGAGCAGTGGAGGTTGGGGAGGAGTCTGTGGCTTCTCTGGCATAGCCTCTACCTGCCCTTGATTCTCCATAAAACGAGAGTTTGAAAGCCACCATCTCCTCTCATTTGATCCTCACCGCTCACTTGTGCTCATGACTAATGCTACTTTACAGATCACAAACCTGAAACTTCATGCCTTGTTCCGGGTCTAACAATCAACAAATAGTTGAGCTAAAACCTCCCCACAGGTTGTAGGACTCCAAATTATGGGTTTCTAAAAGAGAGTGAGGACTCTATTCACTCTGTGACAACAGCAGAGAGCGAATAATGAAACACTGCACTTATAAAAACTGACTCAGGCTTTCAAAATAGAGAGTTTACTGTGATTATGAAAGTATAAATCCTTCTTATGTTTGTAACTTGTAAACACCAAAGAGGATGAATTATTTAACAGATAGAAACGACTTGTCATCTGTCATGGTAGAGTTAGGAAGGGAGTGTTTGTTGGTAGAATTTATGACTTTGACATCTCAATTTAGATTGTCCCTTTGGAACACCCAGATATGCTGAATTTATGTGATCTTCATTCACACAGTTTCATATATGTAAACAAAACAAGCTCTGGAGGAAAAATTCCATTTTATAGATACCTAAAGCAACTTTTGGAATATTGTTAGATTTCTCATTAAAATTGCAGATGGGAAGAAACCTTTAAAACCTGTAGTCTAGTACTTGTCAGATACTTTGACCCTCTCTTTGAAATCATTAGATCATGTGCACTTTTACCTCTGTTTGCAGCCCTTCCTAGTGAACAGTTGCAAGTCCATGGGAAAAGCACAGCGTTGTAAGGCTATGGGCCCTGGAATCTGAGACATGACCTGAATACCGGTTCTGTCTCTTAGAAGATATGATCCTTGACTTGTCACATAATAGCTATATTCATGCTTTCATTTATTCATAATCTACCCACAGATATTGACTGAGCGTCTACCGTGTGGTGGGTACTGTGCCGAGACCTACGGAGTCCATCTACTGTAAACCTTGTGGCACCTGCCTTCCTGGAGACTGAGGGCACATAGAGATGATCTGATCAGATAATTGACTTGAAAGTGCTTTTACAATGGAAAAGTCTGAAAGGATGCTAGGTATTATCTCCTAGGGTAGACATTAGCTGTGATAGCATTAAAATATAATTTCATAGCAAATGAAATTTTTGTTTAAATAAATGATGGGAATAGATCTGGGGGAAGACAGGCTGCTCTGAGGGGCTTTGTCCAGTCAGAGATTCCATAAGAGCATGGAACTCACTACTGTCCCAGGGGAGCAGCTTTGGTGGGGTGGAGAGGGTTTTGAAGGGCTGTGGAGTATGAGGAGCTGAGACAGTGTTAGTAGAAGAATGTGCACTGTGGGATATGACCTGATCTCTCAGCCATCCCGATTTTCCTGAGTGTTTCCAAATTCATGGACTACGAAGTATGATTAGATCTGTTCCAGAGAACAAAGAAGGGGTAAGTCTTCAGGTCTCAGTTTTACATGGGACAGAATCTAAGTAGCGCTCATTGAAGTAAAGGTAGAGAAGACAATGTAAGAGGAAGGAAAGCATGAGAACTTGGGGAGTACTTGAAATTGCCACAGCCCCGGGAATGGTATTTGGTCCTTATTTAAGGAGATCACTGCATCCATCTGCTTTTGCTGCATAGTTTGCAAAATCAGTCTAGCCCATTATGTTTCATGTTGTGTGTGTGTCTATGTGGCTCTGTTCCACACAGTTTTATTCTGTCATCTAAGCTGCAGGAGCAGACCCTGACTGGGACATGCTAGTCTCATGGCAAAAGAAAAATAGTGGTGTCAGAATTATATCATAGCTCCTAAAGCTTCTGCAAAGAAATATTACTTCTGCTCACATTCATTGGCCAAACAAATCACACAGCCAAGCCTGATGTCTGTGTGGCAGGAAGGTATGATCTTCTTGCAGAAAGGGGAAGTAAATAACTTAGAACTGTTACGAAACTTTAAAAATACCTAAGGGCAGGGAGACATTAGTCAACATCAAGATTACATGAATGTATAAGCAAAGTAGTCTTTGGAGAGCTAGAATTTTTCCAGCTCTCAAACTGGAAAAGATGATGGGGGCATTGGGGGGATGGAGAATGGAGTAACAATAAAGGTTGCACATGAAAAGGAAGGTTGGGACCAATTTTGAAATACATTTTGAGTACCATGAATAGAAATGTGCATTTTATTTTTAGAAAGTGAGTAGTTACTTTTTTTAAAAATTCAGATTACTAATAATTTTAGCACTCCTTTCTGGTGGTCATGTGAAGGACGGATGGAAGAGATAAGAAATATAGATAGAAAAATCAGCCAGATATGGATAAAAGAGTCCAGGGAAGTAATGATTGGGGAAAATGCAAATAAAAATATAAGGAATGATCAAAAGTTTCAGAGATGTATTTGGCAGGACCTTGCAGCAGGTTTCCTGTCATTGAGCTGGGAAGAATTCTACCATTGCACAGTCCTATTAACATGAGTTTTACAAAGGATATTGACAAAGTAAATAATATGGCAGCAGTGTTTACTTAGCTTCCTTCAAGAAGAAGCTCCCTTAGAAGCTGATTAACAGTTTTGTCTACTCATAGTGACCTTGAGGAGGAAATCAGATTCATAGGCATGGTAGAAATTTGACTGGTCCTCACTGATATGGGTATAGCAGTTATTCGTGGCTTGTGTACATTCTTATTGGCCTTTTCTGACTGGTTGGGGTCCATGGCATATAGGCTAAGAAATATTTTGAATTCCATGTTTGCTCACCAATTCACTTTACCCATTTATTTTTTTAGTCTATGTGATATCACTGAGTGGGAACAGAAATGGGCATCGAACAGAATGGGTATCCTCTCCCTCAGAATACAG
The DNA here is from genome assembly GCF_022355385.1 of Mustela nigripes. NCBI lineage: Eukaryota > Metazoa > Chordata > Mammalia > Carnivora > Mustelidae > Mustela > Mustela nigripes. The sequence goes on along the minus strand of NC_081563.1, from coordinate 12,255,671 downwards.
GGTTATGTTGCTTTGTGGGCCTACAGAGACCTCTTAGGAAAACATATTGACCCATATCTGAACATTTGACATTGACCAATGACCTCCCTATTGCTTCATTAGGAGAGGAATAACGTTCCATCCTGCTGAAGGGGAGGTGGGTGGAGTAATGGGGTAACTGGGTGATGGGCATTAAGGAGGGTATGTGATGTGATGAGCATTGGGTGTTACACGCAACTGAAGTGTTGAATGTTACGTTTGAAACTAATGAGTACTATGTGTTGGCTAATTGATTTTAAATTAAATAAAAGTTCCATCCTTACACCCAGCATAACTCATATCAGTCTTCAAGGGTCTTGATTGTGGTCAAGTATTCTTTTTCACTTTCTTGTTATGTAGTACAAACATCTCCCATTTCCCTTGGTACCCGATTCATTGAGCTAGCATCTGACTTTCCATTTGCCAAGCATCTGTGAATTTTGCACATTATCATAAATACTGCTTGTTTAAGCTTTGTTATACCCAAGCATCTAAGTTAAAAAATGTCTTCCTAGGGGCACCTGGGTGGCCTGGTCAGTTAAACATTCACTCTTGATTTCTACTCTGGTTGTAATCTCAGGATCATGAGATCAAGCCCCACATGGGGCTTAGGCTGGGGATGGAGCCTGTTAAGAATCTCTCTTCCCAGACTATGGACTCTGAAAAACAATCTGAGGGTTTTGAAGGGGCAGGGGTGGGAGGTTGGAGTACCAGGCGGTGGGTATTATAGAGGGCACGGATTGCATGGAGCACTGGGTGTGGTGTAAAAATAATGAATACTGTTATGCTGAAAATAAATAAAAAATAAATTAAAAAAAAAAAAGAATCTCTCTTCCCTCCCTTTTTGCCCCTCCCCAACCACTCTCTCTCACACGTGTATGCTTTCTCATAAATAAACAAATAAATAAATACATTTTAAAAAGTGAAAAATAAAATGTTTCTCCAATATCCCCAGATGTGGAGGAACTTCTGTTTCTCTTCTTTCCTTTTGAGATAAGGAGATTCATCTTGTCCTTTTGAGTTCTTTTCTGCACACACAGCCCTCCATTTTCATCCTTTTCTACATCACACACCAAATTATAGTCTTATTGCATTAATTACATACAAATAATATTTTAATAACATAGCACTTTTATCTATAAATTAGATCTGGTCCACTAAGGCTTCTTATTAACCAGCATTTTATTATTTCAATTTCAGTGAAGTCCTATTATCTCCTTCCAGAATACCTTTGTAGGCATCTTATTCTCTGTCCATGTTTTATATATTGGTATTTCTCAAGACACTTAATACCTCCTCCCCCTGACTCATTCTGCTTGATCTAGTTCATCAACTGCTTATGTGTATAGAGAAAAACTGGAATTTTCTCTTAAATTCTCACATATAGACTTGCTCTTTCATTTTGCTGATTAGCAGGGAAACCTGCTTTGGTTTCTAGCACCTAGGGAGACTGGAGGACTTTTGTATAAGATAAAGCAGCAGCTACTTCTTGCTATGTACTCTCACAGTTCCATTTTCTGCCTGATGTATGATTTCTCTTCCCCATCTTCTCCAAGCTTAGTTGGAGCTATCCATGACCATTTACAACCTAGTCACTGAAGGTTGAAATGTGTGTGTGTGTGTGTGTGTGTGTGTGTATGTATGTGTTGCTTGTCTCTTTGTTTGATTTATAGTCTTTGTTCCTGGTGCTGCTTGCAGTTCACCCAACAGAAACATCTACCTATACTCCACTTAATAGTACTTGGATGAGTGACCCCAGGTCCAGAGTATAGTAGCTCCTAAATCAGCAGGCACAATATACTGAATCTTGCCAAATATTTCTTGGCTCCCCCAAGTTGGAAAACCTAGATTTATATGTTGTCTGGCCAGTTTTAATTCCTTCTAGGACATTTATTCTAGAAGTGGTACCAAAGCTAACTGAAAGTGAACTTGAGGAGACACTTACATACAACTGGACAATTAGGTATTATTGACAATGTGTTTCCTTAAGCAATATATGAATTATTATATAAAAAATAAGGTTAAAACTTGGTACAGTCCTAAGAGATTAACTTACATAATTTGAAAAATAAAAAGCAAAGATTTAAAGTTTTAGAGCTTATCTTAATTCCCTATCAATGGTGAGCTCTTTGCCTCTAGCATACATATACCTACTGGACTTCATATATGTTACCAGACCATTGCTGGAATTTTTGGAATGCCCCATGGAACATTCAAACTCAACACATCTAAATTAACCCATTTTATGTCCCGCCAATTTTTCCATTTTCCATATCACAGTGAATGTCTCCACCATTCATTAACCCGGTTAAGTCAGAAAAAAAGGATGTCATCATTGGTATCCTTTATCCTCACTTATCAACTTCTCAGCTCAGTCCATATTTCCTCTCAACTTTTGAATTTATATTCTTTTCAAAGTTCTCACTGCAGAGCTATAAGGAAGTTCACCTGAACTTGGCCAAATTACCCTAATAGTTGATAATCTGCTTTTTATTTTAAATATTTTATTTTTAAGCAATCTCTGCATCCAACATGGGGCTTGAACTCACAGCTCTGAGATCAAATGTCACATGTTCTACTGACAGAGCTCACCAGGGACCCCAATAGTCTTCCAACTGTGCTTAATTTTGTAATGTTCTATATTGTATATGCTGGTATTTTCTCTCAAAATAGACAAACTATTTCTCAAAGGTAAATACCATATTTCATACCTTTTGGTATCCTTTTTTGTTAATTTTGGTGCCAGGGCTATAAATATATAGATTAGAAGTTGAAGTTCCTCTTAAGGGCTCCATGGCATTTTTCTTCTTCACACATCAGCTCACACCCCATGAATCAAGGCTGAAATTGGGCCTATTGCTTAATTGAACTTGTGCAACTCTGAAGCAGCCTGTTGTATTGTCATGTTTTAAGAGCTGGAAAAATTTCAAGTAAGACGAGAAGCAGCCAAGCTTAACTTTCACTGAGGCTGCTGTCACTCCTGTGGGTATAATGTCTCTGTTCATCAAAAGACATTTTTTTTCCCACTTAATGTACTTACCATGTGGTTTTATTAGAATGAATAGCTCTCTCCTTGTAAATGGATTTGGTTGGAAATCCAATTTCTTTCAGGGCCAGTGGGAGAGGTCGAAGGGCCATAAATATTCCTCCTCTAAACTGTTTGTAAGTAAAATGGCATTGCTGCAAAGGCTTCACAAATGTCTTGCTATACTAAGTTACGTACAAATCTCTGGCAATCTTTCCTTTCTTTCTTTGATGAAAACAGATTGCCCTGTTGTTTCCTAGTCATGAGTTACGTTCATGGGGGCCATGATGCAGAGCAATGTTTATCAAAAGAAGAGTAGACTACCAGGGCATCAACCTTAACTCCTAATCTTTCTCCTAAAGCTGGAATGGAGACTGTCTTACCATGCTTCCCTCATTGTTTTATATAGAACTTAATTGTGGAGACCTGGGAACAGCTGACTAACCCCACTGCCTTAGATTTGCTTGACTTTCGGTAAGGCCTGTTACCTTTAGTCTTATTTTTCTGGTGTTAAATGAATATATTCTCCCTGTGCATTCTTCACATGATTGAAGCAAATACAGATTTCACCCCATTTTCAAAATTAGCACTTAACCCATTCATGAGATAATAATGTCATGAAATACTTCTGAGTAGAATACATATACAAACACAAAGGTGACACAGTGCTCTTGCATTTGCATGATCTCATGATTTTTCTCTCCAGAGTGGTTGGGGAACATGGGCAAAAATTTTTATATTGTTTTCTTCATTTGAAAAATAAGGTTCAGTGGAAAAGAGAAGAGAACTCTAATGTATTGAGTATCTACTATATAACAGCCATATGCTAGGTGCTAAATATATAAATTGGATAGTCACAAGCTGATTCCTTTTACATCCATTCTTGGTTGGGTTTATATCTACTCTGGGATGGCTTTCTCCTTATGTTTTTTCATCCCCAGAGGTGTCTAAGACACCAATTCTGGAGGCTTAATTGGGTCTAGTACCACTGAGAAGTAGATTAAACTTACATAAGAGTTGATTGGAATGTGGATGACAGCATTTCTGCAAGGCACATCTTCATCCCAAATACTCATCAGTAACAGTCTGACTCAGGGAAATGTTGTGGTGTTCTCTGGTGAGCCTCAAGAAAGAGAACTAATGTGGCAACAGTATAAAATAGGATGACAAAATGGGGTTCTTGGTATTTTGTTTAGGGCTAAAGGTCCCAAAGACTGAGAGTAATATGAAGTAAAGATGATAGATTGGCTGGCCAAGGAAGTCCTCAAATTTGAGTTCTGTTTTGAGATCTTATTATCTACCTAAAAGTACATTCAGATCTTAAAATCCCTTAAGGATGAGGAGGTTGAAAGGGAGAACTTTTTTTTTTTTTTAATTTCTTTTCAGTGTAACAGTATTCATTGTTTTTGCACCACACCCAGTGCTCCATGCAATCTGTGCCCTCTCTAATACCCACCACCTGGTTCTCCCAATCTCCCACCCCCAACCGCTTCAAAACCCTCAGATTGTTTTTCAGAGTCCATGGTCTCCCATGGTTCACCTACCCTTCCAATTTCCCTCAACTCCCTTCTCCTCTCTATCTCCCTTTGTCTTCCATGCTATTTGTTATGCTCCACAAATAAGTGAAACTCTCTGCTTGACTTATTTCATTCAGCATAATCTCTTCCAGTCCCATCCATGTTGCTACAAAAGTTGGGTATTCATCCTTTCTGATGGAGGCATAATACTCCATAGTGTATATGGACCACGTCTTCCTTATCCATTTGTCCGTTGAAGGGCATCTTGGTTCTTTCCACAGTTTGGCGACCATGGCCATTGCTGCTATAAACATTGGGGGTACAGATGGCCCTTCTTTTCACTACATCTGTATCTTTGGGGTAAATACACAGTAGTGCAATTGCAGGGTCATAGGAAAGCTCTATTTTTAATTTCTTGAGGAATCTCCACACTGTTTTCCAAAGTGGCTGCACCAACTTGCATTCCCACCAACAGTGTAAGAGGGTTCCCCTTTTCTCCACATTCCCCCCCAACACATGTTGTTTCCTGTCTTGCTAATTTTGGCCATTATAACTGGTGTAAGGTGGTATGTCAATGGATTTTAATTTGAATCTCTTTGATGGCTAGTGATGATGAACATTTTTTCATCTGTTAGCTATTTGTATGTCTTCATTGCAAAAGTGATAAAAGATCTCAATGTGAGACAGGAATTCATCAGAATCCTAGAGGAGAACATAGGCAGTAACCTCTTCAATATCAGCCACAGCAACTTCTTTCAAACTATGTCTCCAAAGACAAAGGAAACAAAAATGAAGATGAACTTTTGGGACTTCATCAAGATCAAAAGCTTCTGCACAGCAAAGGAAACCCATGGAATGGGAGAAGATATTTGCAAATGACAGTACAGACAAAAGGTTGATATCCAGGATCTATAAAGAACTCCTCAAACTCAACACACACAAACAGATAATCATATAAAGAAATGGGCAGAAGATATGAACAGACACTTCTCCAATGAAGAGTGGGAGAACTTTTTTGGATGAGAATGCTTTCGTGGGGAGAGAGTTGTTTACATACAGTGTGTTTCTGTCACCCTTCTCCTTACCCATACAGGAAGGGAGAGCATGTAAAGAACTTTAGAGAAATAATCAGAGTAATTGACTGATGTCCCTTAGAGTTTTTGAGAGGAATGAACCAAGGAAAAACTATGTTTCATAATTTGTCTCTAGAGGAGAGTCTGGCAGAAGCATTCTGTGTCAAAACACCAAATTTAGAGGACTATATAGATAATAAACTTTGTGTGTCCCTCAGGAGAGAGCTGGTCTGAGCTATCTTAGATCCTTCTGAGAGAACTGCCCAATGGAACAAATAAATAATGCCCAAAGAAGGAGAAAACCATTACCTTCCCAGAACTCATTTAACCTTGTAACTGGAAGTTTGTACTTTTGACCACTTTCGCTCATTTTGCCAACCCCTGGCAACCACCAATCTTCTGTGTATCTGTAAGTTCATTGTTTTTAGATTCCACAGAGAAGGGAGATCATACAGAATTTGCTTTTCTCTGTCTGCTTTCCCTTTGAGTAAAGATTCTCTTTACAGCTTCTCCGAGAGCAGTTGTCTAGTCTGTGCCTAACTGTTTACACTGAGGATGATGTCTTACTGCCTCCGTTGAGGCTTGTCCCCATGAAGATACAGTTTTCTTTTAAAACAGAGCATCATTAAAAAAAAAAAAATTAAACAGAGCATCAGATATAATTTCTATAATCCATGTATAGATTATTCAGATCTGGACTGTAATAACTGAGATGATGATTCATTTTTATTAAAACTATTATAACTGACAGAGATTCCAATCCCTTCCAGGGTAGTAAGAGAATAGACCATTATATGTTTTATTGTTATTGTTTTTCATTATTTTTTATTGCTATTTCACTCAAGGAAAAAATGTTTCATAAGATCCAGTCTGTTCTAGATATGTAAGTGGCTTTTCCTGCATATAACATTTCAAGTATCAAAGTATATGGTAAACATAAACATAAGGTAACATGCATCTTATGTACAACACCATAGACCAGGTGGCTATTAACAACAGAAGTTTGTTTCTCACCATGGAAGCTGATTAGTGCAAAATCAAGCCATTGTTTGGTGAGGGCCTGCAGACTGGATCATAGCCAACTGTCTTTTCACTGTAATCCTCACATAATAGAAGGGATGAGGGACCTTCCTTAGGGTACTAATCTCATTCAAGAGGGCTCCCCCCTTATGGCCTGCAGTCCTACTTCCAAATACCATCACATTGGGAGTGAGGTTTCAAAGTATGAATTTTTAAGGGACACAAACCTTTAGTCTATAGTAAGGATCAAATCTGAGACACGTAAATGCTTGCTGTGCTTAGGGCATCTACAGTAAGACGGTTCTTCAAACATACTCTTATAAGTTTCTTTGTGTCCTCATTAGCCTCTTTGCTTTTAAAGACTTGAGGATTGGAGACAGTTGAAGGGAATGCATTCAAAGCTTTGCAGTGTAGGGAAGAAAAGCACGGTATCTAGGTTTGTGATTTTACTGTTTTAGTTATTGGGCTTCAGTCTTTCTCCAGTATCTCCATTTCAGTCCTCAAAGCCTGGATCTGAAACTGTTGTAAGAAGTGTGCTAAGGTTTGCGTTTATCTCCCTCAGCGATCACATTGCTGGTAGGCTCTATGTCTGCTTTTTTATTAGTCTTTCCCTTTAGGTTTTGGTAAATTTGCTAAGTTATGGGGACAGAAAGAGCTCACAAATTTCCAGAGGGAAGGAAGATGTGTTCTGGAAGAACTAATGGACATTTGAACAGCAAATATTTGTGAAGAATTTTTATGTGCCATTGTTGGATGTGAAGTGTAAAACGATAAATTACACATGGTCTTCTCAACATGCTCACATTTACTGACATGAAAAGGGCTAAGAGCATTGGAGGGTTGCAAGTGTTGTGAAAGACAGCTCCCACCATGTTAGCCTTGTCAATTTTGATGGAAAATATTTTATATGTATTGCTAAAAGTTTATGTGTAAATATTGACTAAATAATTGTGGTTCTATTACTTTCTTTTCTCATAAACCTATTCCCTTATATGAAGAAATTCTAGTAAAATAATATGATCTATCATTTTCAGTCCTAATTCTATTAGTTGGGATCAAAGGTCTATAGGTAGAATGTGTATTCCCTGATATAAAATCAATGTAGAACAAAACTAAAGAGTACATCTAAGTGTCAAAATAGGTAATATCTTTGCTTAATTACGTGAAGAATCATAGCAGTAATATATCATATTGTCAGTTTAACAAGAGACACTGAAATAATTGACTCTTATTTTGACAGTAGGCAGGGTATATAGATATAATTAAGACTGATTATATGAAATTCCAGGTTTAGATTGTTTATTTAAATGAATATCCAGGTTAAGCAATAAGAATTCAGTTTTATTTTTTCCAGGTTAAAAAAAATTGATATTGACATTTCATGTAATATAGGAAACTTTTAGGAAGCTTCAAATTTAGAGTTTCAGTGAGCCTGAATGAAAAGTAGCATAAACACCCAAAACAAACATTTGAAGGTTTAAATTTGTCAATTTCTTTTAATATATATGTATTATGCAGATCATAAAGTTTCCACAATCAGTGAAAGAGAGTATCAACACATATTATTGTCAGTAGATAAAGAAAAAAAATACTTCTACATCAAGATACTATGTACAGAATCTAAGGAAAAGATTGGATGATACATTCTCAGGGCTTAACAACTAGTAGAATTTACTTATGCACCTAGCTCTGTGTTATAATTTTGAGTTAATTGTTAGACTAAGGCATTTCCCTACAGGTTATAAGTAGACAGAAATTCTAAGATGGAATCAAGAGAAGATAAACTAACCCAACCACAAGAATATATTACCACATGTTGAAAAGAACATGACTTTTTTTTTTTTTTAAACGGTGAACTTAAATTTTAGAAACTGTCTGATTTGATCATATTAAGAATGGTTTCGGAGAATACAGTGGCATGATAAGATGGTAGATGAAGTGTCAGAAGATAAGAGAGCCTGTTCCTGATCTACACTGCTGCCATTTGGCTCATACATGCCACCATTCATACTTTTCCAATCAAACTTACTTAGTAAAGTGTGGGATATACACAACTATATGTATAAGTCATAACTGTATGTATGTCTTGGAGCCCCTGGGTGGCTCAGTTGGTTAAGCGTCTGACTTTTGATTTTGGCTCAAGTCATGATCTCAGGACCTAGGGATCAAGCCCTGCAGTTGGCTCTGTGCTTAGTGGGGAGCCTGCTTGAAGATTTCTCTCCCTCTTCCCACCCTTTCTCTCAAATAAAAAAATGAAAAAAAAATAGCTGTACATCTTCTTTTTTTTTTTTTAATTTTTTATTTTTTATAAACATATATTTTTATCCCCAGGGGTACAGGTCTGTGAATCACCAGGTTTACACACTTCACAGCACTCACCAAATCACATACCCTCCCCAATGTCCATAATCCCACCCCCTTCTCCCAAACCCCCTCCCCCCGGCAACCCTCAGTTTGTCCTGCGAGATTAAGAGTCACTTATGGTTTGTCTCCCTCCCAATCCCATCTTGTTTCATTTATTCTTCTTCTACCCACTTAAGCCTCCATGTTGCATCACCACTTCCTCATATCAGGGAGATCATATGATAGTTGTCTTTCTCTGCTTGACTTATTTCGCTATATATATACACAATGGAATACTATGCAGCCATCAAAAGAAATGAAATCTTGCCATTTGCAACAACATGGATGGAACTAGAGCGTATCATGCTTAGCTGTACATCTTCTTATAAATTACCACATAGTAAACAGAGCCATGTAACCACTGCTCATACTGTGAAATGAATATTGTTAACATTCTTTTTTTTTTTTTAAAGATTTTATTTATTTAACAGACAGAGATCACAGGTAGGCAGAGAGGCAGGCAGAGAGACAGGAGGAAGCAGGCTCCCTGCGGAGCAGAGAGCCCAATGTGGGGCTCAATCCCAGGACCCTGGGATCACGACCTGAGCCGAAGGCAGAGGCTTTAACCCACTGAGCCACCCAGGCACCCCTATTGTTAACATTCTAATGGTTCTCCTCATTGCCTCCAGTAGATCCCTATATAACACCCCTTGCATGCAGAAATAGTACATTAATTTTCATGGCTGCAGAGCCTTCCATTGTATGCATATAACAAAATGTACTAGCCATATATTTGTACTGTCATTAGTTTGGTACTATGAATAGTATTTCTGTGAATATTCTTATATATGTCTTTGGGTGAACAGACATATGCATTACTATAAAGTGTATATCAACTAGAAGTAGAGTTGCTGTGTTAGCTTATTAAATAGTCCAAAATGACTTTCCAAAAGGAATTAATTTATTCACATATATGAGTATTCCTATATTTCAATTCTTTACCCATGGTTGATATTGACTCTCATTTTTCATTTTAGCCACAATTATGGGAGTGTGATGGCATAGCAATGTGGTTTCACCTGTAAGGCCCTGAAACTGAGGAAGTGCACAGGATATTCTGACATTCTCTTTTGAAAATTACTGTTCTTTTACCTATTAAAAAAAATCACCTGCTACCTGAAACAAATAGAACACTGAAGGTTAATTATACTTACATGAAAAAAAAAATCACCTGCCAATTTTTTCTAATTTTAGTAGTTTTAAAAAAATACATAAAAATATATTCTGATTTTACATCCTTTGATGGATAAATTATCTCTGGTACTGTGGTTTGCAGTTGAATTTTTAATGTCTTTTTTTAAAGATTTTTATTTATTTGACAGACAGATCACAAGTAGGCAGAGAGGCAGGCAGAGAGAGAGAGGAGGAGGAGGCAGGCTCCCTGCTGAGCAGAGAGCCTGATGTGAGGCTTGATCCCAGGACCCTGGGATCATGACCTGAGCCGAAGGCAGAGGCTTTAACCACTGAGCCATCCAGGTGCCCTGAATTTTTAATGTCTTCTAACAAAATGAAGTTCTTAATTTTAAATCTAATTTGTAAATCCATTGAATTATAACAAAATTCACCTATATAAGTGTGTATATAATTTGATGATATTGAGTAAATTTGTAGGGCCCTATGACTATATTCGTAATCTAGTTTTAGAACATGTTCATTATCCCACCAAAAAAGTTCTCTTGTACTGGTTTCCATTCAATCCCTATTCCCATAAGGAGAAGAAGGATATGTAGAAAAGAAGACACTATGAAGATGCAGGCAGAGATTAGAGTGATGTGGCCATGGGCCAGATGTTCAGTTCTATTTATAAAAGTACTGATGAAGCTTAGCATTGATCGGCTAGAGCTCTGTCTTCTTGGGTAAATTCGGTTGACTTGGTTCTATGTCATAGTCATATTTTCATGCATTTGTCTTTCACTCTGGCCCACCAAGGAAAGTAATTTCCTAGTATCTGTGCTAATCTGTTCAAAGAGCTGGAAGCACTTCATCTCTGTCTGTAGTTACTTAAAGATCAGCAACTTCTCAAGACATGTCTCCAAAGGCAAGGAAACAAAAGCAAAATGAACTTTTGGGACTTCATCAAGATAAAAAGCTTCTGTGCACCAAAGGAAACAGTCAACAAAACAAAGAGGCAACCCATGGAATGGGAGAAGATATTTGCAAATGACACACAAACAAACAGCTGATATCCAAAATCTATAAAGAAGTCCTCAAACTCAACACACACAAAACAGATAATCATGTCAAAAAATGGGCAGAAGATATGAACAGACACTTCTCCAATGAAGACATTGAAACATGAACAAATGTTCATCATCATTAGTCATCAGGGAGATTCAAATCAAAACGACATTGAGATACCACCCTACACCAGTCAGAATGGCCAAAATTAACAAGACAGCAAACAACAAATGTTGGAGAGGATGTGGAGAAAGGGGAATGCTTTTATACTGTTAGTGGTAATGCAAGTTGGTGTAAACACTTTGGAAAACAGTGTGGAGATTCCTTAAGAAATTAAAAATAGAGCTTCCCTATGACCCTGCAATTGCATTATCAGGCATTTACTCCAAAGATACAGATGTGGTGAAAAGAAGGGCCATCTGTATCCCAATGTTCATAGCAGCAAAGGCCACAGTCACCAAACTGTGGGAAGAGCCAAGATGCCCTTAAACAGATGAATGGGTAAGGAAGATGCAGTCCATATATACAATGGAATATTGTGCCTCCATCAGAAAGGATGAACACCCAACTTTGGTATCACCATAGATGGGATGGAGGAGATTATGTTGAGTGAAATAAGTCAAGCAGAGAGAGTCAAGCAGAGAGAGCATAAGGAATAACATGGAGGAATTAGGAGGTGGAAAGGAGACGTGAGTTGGGGGAAATTGGAGGGGGAGACAAACCATGAGAGACTGTGGACTCTGAGAAACAAACCGAGAGTTTTGGAGTGGAAAGAGGTGGGAGGTTGGGTGAGCCTGTTGGTGGGTATTATGGAGTGCACATATTGCATGGAGCATTGGGCATAAACAATGAATCTTGGATCACTGAAAAAAAATAAAATTACAAAAATATTTCAGTCTAAAATACGAGTCTTGTCTTTTCTTGTCTTGTCTTTTTTCTTTTCTTTTCTTTCCTTCCCTTCCTCCTCTCCTCTCGTCTCCTCTCATCTCCTCTCCTCTTCCCTTCCCTTTTCTTCCCTTCCCTTTCCCCTTCTTCTTCCCTTCCCCTTCCATACTTCCAAACTTCTTTCCTTCCATCCTCTCCTCCCTTCCCTTCCAAATTTCAGGTGTACAATTTAGTAATTCAGCACTTCTGTAGAATACCCAGTGCTTGTCACAACAAGTGCACTCTTTAATCCCCATCCCCTATTTATCCCATCCCTCCAAACACCTCCCCTTTGGTAACCATCAGTTTGTTCTCTATAGTTAAGAGTTGTTTCTTAGTTTGCCTCTCTCTCTGTCTTTCCCCTTCTTATTCATATTTGTTTTGTTTCTTAAATTCACATATGAGTGAAATCATATGGTATTTCTCTTTCTCTGACTGACTTATTTCATTTAGCGTGATATGCTCTAGTTCTATTTCTATTGTTGTGAATGGCAAGATCTCATTCTTTTTGCTGAGTAATATTCTATTGCATATATATATATATATATATATATATATCGCATCTTTATCCATTCATCAGTTGTTGGACGTTTGAGCTGTTTCCATAATTTGGCTATTGTAGATAATGCTATTCTAAACATTGGGGTGCATATGCCCCTTTGAATTAGTATTTTTGTATTCTTTGGGTAAATACCCAGTAGTTCAATTGCTGAATCATAGGATAGTTCTATTTTTAACTTTTTGAGAAATCTCCAGACTGTTTTCCAGAGTGGTTGCACCAGCTTGCAGTCATATCACCAGTGCAGGAGTGTTCCCCTTTCTCCACATCCTTGCCAACATCAGTTGTTTCTTATGTTATTGATAAAAACATTTAGAGTTTTCTGGGTTCATTTCCTCTGAGTTCTGGCATCCCTGTTACTCCTGAGCTTATCATTTCTGTCCTTTAATTATGAACACATCAAACTTTACAGCATAGAATTCAAACACAGGTGTCTCTCCTTTCAGTTGCCTCCCAAATGAGGTCTATTTTACTGACATTCTGTGGTTAATCAGAGGATGGAATATTCTCCAGTTTTATTTTTTTCCCTATTTTTTCTCATTTTCTCCAATTCTTTTCCTATCTTTTGCTACATATGCTTCATTATTTATTCATTCACTTACTCATTTAAAAATTATTCATTAAGCTCTACTGTATGTGGCTAGTGTTTTACTAAGAGCTGGAAATAAAAGATGAATTACACAGTCCCTAATTTCAAGTCAAAGAGAAGGGGGTATAAATCCATCAACAATAAACATTCGGAAAAAACACTACCAAGCTCATAAGCACAGAGTGTTATCGTACTATTGAAAGGAGGCACACTGCTCTCAGGTTGACCTTAGTCTTGCCACCTGAGCTATGGCTTTGCTATTTATGTTTTACACCAAGCAATAGAATGTTCTGTGATCATTTTAGTTAAACACAGTGACATGGGTAGCTCACGTGAGTGTGAACAGAATGATCATAATTGCAATGATAATGACCATGGTGGAAACTCAATAATATGTGTAACGAATGAATGAATTTTACAGATGAAAAACATGAGGCTTAAAGAATTAAATATCTTGCACAAAGTCATGGCTAGTAACTCAGAGCTGAAACACAAAACTGAGGTTGTTTATTTTCAGAGCCTGAGCTCCCAACTACTATATGCTCTGTGTACTTAGTTGAGCCAGAATACAGATAAAAACATTCTGGCAGTATTTACAACCCCAAATTACTTTGTAACTAAGAACACTCTTAATGACAATCAGGGCAGGTTCTCAGTTTTAGAGGTAATTGTGTGTGCTGTATTACCACAGGCAAAAATGATGCCTTTCATTATGATATCTAATTACTGAGAACTCATGAGGGAAATGTGAAATATTTTAATAAAGAAGCATTTTTACTTTTGGAGAAAGTTTGAGATATAGATGATGTAAGAAATGGAATATGGCTTTTTAAAAAACAGGAGTATGGGTAAAAAGGGAGTATAGGGAAAAACAAATCTTGTATTTTTCTTTTCTGTAAGAGCCATTCTTTTTCATGTGTCTTTCTGGGGAGAGAAGTATACATGAAATGGTACCTGACAAAGAGCCAGTCTTTGTATTTTAGTGCAAAATCAGACCAAGCGTTTCTGCTTATGTCCTTGTTGGTTGAATGAGCATCTGGGATGAGGTCTCCAGGCTAACATGGTCACAGAGTGTGAGGAGCTTTCAGACAGCCAAAGGGAAGAAAAGGATGATGGAGCAACTTGGTATTTTTAATCCCACGGGGCCAAAAAGGAGGCACCAGAGGTCCAGACAGCCCCAGAGCCAACACGAAGTTCCAGATGGGTGAACAGGTCTTACCTACACAGTAATTAGAAATGGAAGAATGCAGAATCTTAAGGGGAACAGCAGCCATAAAATGCCCTCAAAAGAAGTCCCAGGAGCTCACCTTAATGGAGAAACACGGACCTAGTGAGTCCAGCATGGGGCTTGATAAACTGTCAGTTGTCCTTGAGAGGGCAGTTTCTTAAAGGGGCTTCTTGTTGTTAAAACCAAGCACCCAGACATGGGATGCCTTCCCATTCATTTGTGTTTTCTTCAGTGCGTTATATCAGTGTTTTATAGTTTTCAGTCTTTCATCAATATTTACTAATCTTTCACCTCCTTCATTGTCTTTGTAAGTATTTATTATTTTGGTGCTATTGTAAATGGGGTTTTCTTAATTTCTTTTTCATATACCTCCTTGTTAAGGTGATAAAAATGCAACTGATTTGTATCTTGATATTGTATCTTGCGACTTCATTGAGTTTATTCTAACAGCTTTTGGGTGGCGTCTTTAGGATTCTTTATACATAAGATCATATCATCTGCAAACAGAGACAATTTACTTCTTCCTTTCCAGTTTGGATGGCTTTTATTTCTTTTTCTTGCCTACTTTGCTGTGGCTCAGACTTTTAGTACTATTTTGAGTAGTTGTGGCAAGAGTGGGAATCCTTCTCCTATTCCTGATTTTAGAGGTCAAGGGTTCAAAATTTCAGTTATGAGATGAATAAATTCTGAGGAGTTCATGTACAGAATATTCATTGCCTTAATAATACTGTATTGTAAACTTGAAATTTTGTAAAAGTAGATCTTAAGCATTCTCACATGCACAAAAAGTATGCGAAGTGATGAATATATTAATTAACCTGATAGTAGTAATCATTCCACAGTGAATACTTACATCAAATCATCATGTTGTATACTTTAACTATATTAGAATTTTATTTGTTAATAATTCCATAATAAAGCTAGGAAAAAAGCCTTAAAAACAAAAGCCAACAACAGCTAAACCCTTGGAAACCAGAGACACAGGGAATTACTATCAAAGGGGAAAATGATCATATCAAAAAGTATGATGGTTAATTTTATGAGTCAGCTGGACAGGATCATAAGATGCTCAGATAGGCTAAACATTATCTCTGGGTATGTCTGTAAGGATGTTTCTCTAAGAAAATAGCATTTGAATTGATGGCCTGAATAAAGAAAATGGACCTTTCCAATGTGGTGAACATCTAATTTGTTAAGAGCCTGAACAGAAGAAAAAGGTACAGGAAAGTTGAATTTGCCCTCCACCTGATGACTGCAACATTGATCTGCCCTCAGTACTCTGGTTTTTAGGCGTTTGGGCTCAGACAGGGATCTATACCATCAGCTCTCTGGCTCCCAAGCCTTCTAACTACACTAGAGACATTTCTGTGTTTCTAGATTACAGGCAGCAGATCATGGGACTCCTTGACCTCCATAATCATGTGAGCTGATACCTTATGATAAATATATACAATTATCTGTTGGTTGCGTTTCTCTGGAATACCCTAATACACAAAGGATATTTGCAAAGCTTTGCTTTAATTACAGTGACTTTTTACATGTACTATTTAATTCTCATATTGGCCTTATGTTAGCTTTCTAGTGCTGCATAGCAAAATAAATTACCACAAACTTAGTGGGTTATACCGCCACCACTACTTATCTCATAGTTCTTTAGGACAAAAGTGCAACAAAGTATGTTTTTTTTTTTTTGTCCTTTTTTGTTTTTGTTTTTGTTTTTTGAGAGACAGCATGAGTTGGAGGATGCAGAAGGAGAGGAAGAGAGGTTCTTAAGCAAACTCCACACTCTGTGCAGAGCCTGACATGGGACTTGATCTCACAAACCTAAGATCATGACCTAAGCTGAAATCAAGAGTACGAAACTTAACCAATTCAACCACCCAGGAGCCCCTGTTGGATTTTTTATTTAGTGTCTTACTATGATAAAATCAATGTATCTTCTTGGGCTATGGTTCTTACATTGGAATTAGGATCCTCTTCCACACTCCTTGGATGTTGGAAGAATTCATGTTTTTGTTATGTCTTTCACCTGGCCTCCTTCATTTGAAGGCAAGCAATGGTTCATCAAGTTCTCCAGAATCTGATCTTACACCTTCTTTTGCTTGCCAGGACCCATGTGATTATACCAGGCCTACCTGAATGATCCAGGATAATCTTCCTATCTTAAGCTCAACTGATTAGTAACCTTAGTTACATCTGCAAAATCCCATTTGTTATGTAATGTAACATAACTGTGGGAGTAAGACCATGGGACAGAGATCATGGGGACCAAAATTCTGCATAACACAGGCTTTTGTGTGGTAAGAATTTTTATCATATGCATTTGGCTGATTAATGATTGATGGGGGGAATTTAAACTTTTAATATGTTCTGTTAAAAATGCCAGTTTTTGAAAAAATGCCATGAACACAAAAAGGGTGAATACCATGGCTAGAAGGGCTACTGCAAGGAAAGGAGAGCAAGGGGGATAATCTGGTCCTGAAACACGGACATTATTTCTATTCACTCAGTGTAAATGCCTTGAATTCCTAATACATAGGCACTTTTTCAGGCACTATGGGGTGTAGAATCAGAATTTATTTATGAAGTCACAAAATATTTAATGAGGTAAAATGTCTGCTAATGCATCTTGTTCTTTTACGAAAACTTTAATAGCTATTTGTTGAACACATGTGTGTCTAGGACTTTACACAGATAATTTTATTTATATCAATGTATTTATAATGACATTAACAGATGATTATCAACTTTCTCTCTATTTTAAAGACTTGAGAAAACAAGTCTCAGAAAGTTTAAATAACTTACTCAAAGTCATATAATTAGTCAATGCCAGACCTGGAATTAGAATTTGAATGTGAGGCAGCCGAAAAGTTTTTGTTTTTTACTTTTATATATTGAGTATAATTGGCATACTGTTATGTTAGTTTCAGGGGTACAACATAATGATTTAATATTTGTATATATTGCAAAATGATCACTACAATATGTCGTTAGCTCTTTTTGACATACGTAGTTACAGTTTTCTTCCTGTGAAGAGAACTGTTCAGATCTACTCTCTCAGCAACTTTCAAATATGCAATACAGTATTATTAACTATAGTCACTGTGATGTACATTATATCCCCATGACTTACTGATTTTATACTTGAAAATGTATACCTTTAGATCCCTTTACCCATTTTACTTCCACAGCCAAACCCGTTCTCTGCATCTATGAGCTCATTTTTATTTTGGATTCTACATGTCAGTGAAATCATATGGTATTTGTCTTTCTCTGACTTACTTCACTTAGCAAAATGTCTTCACAGTCTCTATATATTGTCACAAATATCAAGATTTCCTTCTTTAATGGCTTTAATATTCCTTTTTATACATGTACCATATTTTCTCTTTCTATTCATCTATCTATGAACACTTAGGTTATTTCCATGTCTTGGCTATTATAAATAAGGCTCCAGTGAATAGGGGGGTACATATATATTTTTGAATTAGTGTTTTGATGTTGTTATTATTTTTAAGAAAAATACTCAATATTAGAGTTGCTGGATAATATAATGTTCTATTTTTAATTTTTTGAGGAACCTTCATATTCTTCCATGGTGGCTGCACTAGTTTGCGTTCCCACCAACAGTGCACAATGGTTCCCTTTTTTCCAGATCTTCACCAGTACTCATTATTTCTTATCTTTTTGATAATAGCCATCCTAACCTAGTGGAGTGATATCTCATTGTGGTTTTGGTTTGCATTTCCCTGATGATTAATGATGATGAGCACCTTTTCATGTATTGACTGGCCTTCTGTATGTCTTCTTCAGAAATGCGTCTATTTAGATCCTCTGCCCATTTTTAAAATTGCATTGTTTTCTATCTAGTTCTGTGAGTTCTTAATATGTTTTGCATATTAACCCCTTATCAGGTATATAATTTGTGACTATTTTCTCCCATTTGAAAGTGTCGCCTTTTCAGTTTGACGGTTTCCTTTGCTACACAGAAACGTATTATAGTCCTACTTGTTTACATTTGCTTTTAATTGTGTCAGATCTCAAAAATCATCACCAAGACTGATGTCAGGGAACTTAATGACATTCCCCCTGACCTAGGATTTTTATGGTTTAGGTCTCACATTTAAGTCTTTAATCCATTAGGAGTTAATTCTTGTGTATGGTGTAAGATAGTTGTGGTCCAATGGATTCTTTTACATGTTGCTCTCCAGTTTTCCCAGCATCATTTTTTGAAGAGACTGTCATTTCCCCACTATATACTCTTACCTTCTTTGTTATAAAATAGCTGAGCACGTATGCATGGGTTTATTTTGGACTCTCCATTCTGTTCCATTGATCTATGTGTCTGTTTTATGCTAATAAATTACTGTTTTGATTACTGTAGCTTTGTAATATCATTTGAAATCAGGGATTTTGATGCCTCTGGCTTTGCTATTCTTTCTCAAGATTGCTTTGGCTATCTGGGGTCTTTTGTGGTTCCATACTAATTTTAGGATTGATTGTTATGTTCTGTGAAAAATGCCATTGGAATTTAATGGGGATTGCGTTGAATCTGTAGATTGTTTGGGGTGGTATGGACATTTAGGTGATACTATTACTTCCAAATCATGAACATGGAATATCTTTGCATTTATTTGTGACCTCCTCAATTTCTTATATCAGTGTCTTATAGTTTTCACTGTAAAGATCATTCACTCCTTGATTAAATTTATTAGTAGGTATTTAAATGTTTATGATGCCATTGTGATTGGGGTTGGGGTTGTTTTTCTTAACTTCCCTTTCTGATAGTTTATTATTGATATTAGAAATGCAACAGATTTTTGTATATCAATGATGTCACCTGCAACTTTACTGAAAATGTTTAGTAGCCCTAAGGGTTTTCTTGGTAGAGTCTTTAGGGTTTTTGTATATAATATCACACTGCCTGCAAATAGTGACAGTTTTACTTCTTCCTTTCCAATTTGGACGACTTTTCTTTTCTTTTCTTTTCTTTTCTGCCTAACTGCCCTGGCTAGGACTTCTAATACTATGTTGGGTAAAAGTGGCATGAGCAGCCATCCTTGTCTTGTTCCCAGAAGAAAAGCTTTTAGCTTTTAGCACTGGTTATGATGTTAGCTGTGGGCTTGCCATCCATGGCCTTTATTATGTTGAGGTACAAATAATATGCATTTTATTTTTTAAAATATTTTATTTATTTATTTGACAGACAAGAGATCACAATAAGGTTCCCTGCTGAGCAAAGAGCCCAATGGGATGCGGGGGCTGGATGCTGGGATCATGACCTAAGCTGAAGGCAGCCACCCAGGTGCCCCACATAATATGCATTTTAAAGATAAGAATTCCAAGGTTAGAGAAGGATAAACAGCTTCCTCAAAATTACTTGCCTAAGTAAGTGATTTATTTTTTTGCCCTCCTTCCAGTTGGCCATCTCTCTGTGCATGGGAACAAAGAAATAATATTTGCTAAGAGCTTAGTTACCACAGCAATGTATCTAAATAGGCAGTTAGCACCCTTAAGTGATTGAGAAAGTAGATTCTTAGTTTAATCTTTTCAAGAGAGGTGTGGTAGGATTTTTAAATGTAACTTATGAGCTTCAAAAAGAAGTAGGGTGTTCTGGGTAGCATGCACTGAGACAAAAAACAGGTTTTGGTGTGTAGAGAGGGTGGTGGCTGGAGGCCAGCCACAAGCCAGGGGATTGACATTGGCACTGGACTGTGTTTTTCACTTGCATAATGACATAAAGCCTTCTTCCCTGTGTGATAAATCATAGGCAGTTTTATTTTAGGGGCCAGAAATGCTAATTTTCTTGATGAGAAATTCTTTCAAAAGGGATGGGGATGAGTAGCATAACACAATATAAGAAGAATCCTTCTTTAGATTTTAGTTGGTTCTAGGATTTTCTTTCGTTTGATCTTATCCTTCCTCCGAAGTGACTTGCTGGCACAAGATAGTCATTCAATTCAACTGAATTGGATCATGAAGAATCCCAAAGTAAGATATCCTATTAAATTGTAGTATGATGAACTTAAGTCAAACGTCATTCTGCAGGACTTTAAATGTGCAAGAGTGGTTAGAAGACTGTATATGAAAATCAGTGCAACTCTCTGAAGTGGGAGTCAGAATTGGGTGTTGCTCATTGTGGGCTACGACATGAAAAATAATTTGTAGACACGGAAGATAAGTCAGAGTCCTGGAGTACTCTAGTAGGACCAGTTATCTAGTCACAATTTTTGATACCTGGTAAATTATTTTTATTGCATTTTTTCCTGTTAAATTAAGAGACGTGGTTTCTGACTCTTGACTAGACTTGACTAGACTTGACTGTGTGTGTGTAAACACATACACAGACATAACTGCTGAGTGCTTGTTCATAAAATCCTTCAGGCTATTTAATTATTTTAGAAACATAACATGGATATTTTTAGAGGTAAAATTTCTTTGTTTTACATTTGAGAAGTGGGCAGTAGGCTCACTGAAATATTAATGTTTGATGATCACGTCTCCTTGTCTATCCAGATTTGTTTTATAAATGAAAAGGCACAAAATTACAGGAAGTAAAATGGCTCCCAAAGCCTGAGGTTTCGAAAGGATTTTGTAACATTATGAAAAACTAAGATGGCATCAAACTTTCATAGCATGAGCCAGTAGTTCATTCCTTCGTCATCTAAAAGAGTGATCACATTTAAGCTAACCTACCTTAGAATTAGCTTATAAAGATAACCATAAATCCACAATTAGATAAGGCTTACCTCATGAAATTCCTTGAACGGTCCAAATTTCTTGATCTGACATTCAGATACATGACATGCTTGAGCTTTTCCCACCTTTCTAAACCCCCCCTTTTTTTTTTCCCAGTATTATTCTCTTTCTTAGTGCAAAACAACATGTGACTGCCTGCATCCCATTTGTCCTCCCTTCAAAACACACTTGTAACTGTGCAAATTTGGGGTTCCATGAAACCTAAAAATATTCTGCAGAGGCTCCAAAAGAGTATGGCATTAATTTTCCTATCATTTTCCAGCCAATGAAGAACAGGTCTGCTTGTTAAAATGGGGAAAACATTTTCAATTCAGAATACCAGTAGTCATAAAATTGAATTAGGAAACAGAGAATTTAGTATAATGATATAAAATACATCAAACTGTCACATCACAAAGTAAATCTCAAATGGCTCGGCTTTAGGATATTCATCTTGCTCAGCATGGTCCTCGGGTTGGAAATATCCAGACTTCCCTGAAGGCAAAGATGTGGCATTATATCCCAAAGTTTAGTCATCAACCCAAGACACCATCATACCAACTGTTATTACATATCTTCTTCCTCGCCTTTTTGATATCTTTACCTATTGCTAGATCTATCTTTGCCCCAAAAGGAATTAGTAATGTTTTAGAGATGTCACTGTTTTATTTGTTCACTTATTTAGTGGTTTGTTTGTTTGTTCCTTTTTTTCCTTCAATTGCCTAGCAATGAGGTTAGGAATTTGATGTCTCCCTTATATGGCGGTGGAATGTGTTCCTCAAGAAAACAGTGTTTCTCCCCAGATCCTTTGATCAGCATGGAATGGATTCCTTAAGTGATATGGCTGTGACCTGGGTTGCTTGGACTAAAAATGGCATTCTAGGTAATGGATTTTACCAAAGAGCTAATCTGGCGTCTACTTTCTATTCAGTCTCCTAACTGCAGTGGAGGAACAAATACTGAGTAGTCACGATAGGTTTTCTCTTCCTGTCCCTGAAAGAACAAAATCATTGATTGCTGTTTATTCATTTATTTATAAAAAAATATTTACTGGGTATCTAAAGAATGACAGGTCCTCTGTGAAGCAGGAGAGTACAATCACCAGGGCTGAATTTTGAGTTAGTCATAAGGTTCTGGATAATTTGTCTCATAATTTTATAAACAACTCCCTTCCTTTACATGGTTAGAGCAAAGTCATACCTACTTCTACATCCTTGACAGTTTGTCATTTTCCTTTATACTTTTTAGAATGGGAGAAGTGTTATTGTTTTCCTGAACACACTGTTTTTACTTTCACACCTTTTCTTGTTCAGTGACAGCTGCTTGGATTGTCCTTGTCTATCTCCTTGTCTGACCAACTTTTTACTGACTTCTAGTGCAAACTGAGATCTAGTTCTCCCTAAAGAATGTCCTGATTACCCCGGATGTGGTAAGTATACTTCTGCTTTGCAAGGATATTCTGTATTTAATAGTATCATAACATTTTCATGTTATAGGGGAATTATTGTTTGTGCTTCCCCCATTAGACTAAAGTTTCTAGAATCTGGAACACAATGTGGAAACAGACCAGAAACTCTTAAAAGTTTTGACCTGAATTAAACTGCAAACAGGCTGTTTCCTCTCTTGCTCAGAGCAAAAAACCTTCCATTTTTTTTTTTTTTTTCAAATATGTGGAGCTAATCCCAGACTTCACGAGTGTCCTCTCAACCATCAGTTTAATCTCACCCAGGAAAAATGCATCATATCCTTGGAACACCAGAGTAGAAAGAGACCTCAGGGATCACATTTGATGCTTTTCATTATTTGGATTTTAAAGTCATAAGATTGGGGGGTTTTGAGATTGTTACTGGCTTTAAGATCTAAAATCACCAGGATTTATCAAATGCAGTCACTGACCCATAGAAATATATATTTTCAGATAACTTATTTTATTGAAGGGAATGAAAATGTTACACTGGGGAAATTTCTTACACACTCAGAGCTTTTTGGCATAGTTCTGTAACCCACATTATATCAGAAGGTCAAAATAAATTTATCAGACATTAAGCTCTTTAAAGTGTCTCCCAGTGATTTCTGAAGCATTCCACGCAGTGTTTTCCCTATGCTCAAAGTTCTGTCCTACCTCTTCAGCTTCCTCTTTAAGCTGCCATGCAGCTGCTGTTGCTGGCTGCTGCTGTTACAGCAGTCCTTAGACAGAAAACCCTGCTTTCCCCTGGGGTTCTCTCTCATTAACTCCCTGTTGCTCTGCAGAGAACAGGCTTTAGCGTTTAATGAGATTTTAGTAAAAATTCTCAGATAATGGAAGCGAAACCCAATGCACACAGTCATTGGCAACCCTGTAGCTTTCCCTAGCCTGTCACAGAGTTCACATGAAAAAATGGAGTGTGACTGGCATGTTCAGTGGCATAAGCCCTCTGAAGTAGAAAAACAGACGGACTAGTCCAGGCGGCCATCATTGCTCTTAGTGAAGCATTAGAGATTGGGTTCAGACCATGTTTTTGTTCTTTATCATGCATTGTTAGTACTCACATGACACACTCCTAAGGATCTCATTCCAGAAGTCTCAGAATGAGGCTCCTGTTACTTCCAGTTAATCCTTTTATCATTGCTTCAAAATCAAATTAATGACTTCCTTGCAGGTGTGGTTATAAATAAATATCTTGACCTTGTGGACCACACCTGACTACTGGTGCTATAATTCTGGTGTTCAGAAAGACACTTTTTTTTTTTTTCTTGGTACAATGCTACATTCACCTGGCTTATTTTTGTCTGTGTGTGGGATGCACAATAAAAGGCATGGTGTCAGATAAGATGTGAGTGGATTTCTGGAAACTAGTAATCAAGTAAGTGAGACCTACCTAGGAAAATATTTAATATTCTGTAATTAAGGTATGCTAGATTAGAAGGGAGAGAATGGGAAGTTAGTTGGATGCGTGATTTGGGATAGGTAGGGCTTAAGCAAGATCTTAAAAGATGCATTTGAAGAAGGAAAGACTTATGCAGAATTCCATGGGCGGAAGAGTTTGGAGTATATTTGGAGGATGTCAAATAGACTGCTAGGGCTGAATTTATGGAAGGAGAGTTGGGGAGAGGATAGCGTGGCAAGAGATGAAGCTAGAAGTTCATCTGGGGATACCCTAAAGGTGGAGAGTTTTGAGTTTTAGGATCAGTAGTAAGAACCAGTTTGGTTGCTTTCAGTAAGATTGAGGTGTGTACCAGCCAGAACAGTGACACTTTAGCGATGGCTGGCACTCGTCAGAAAGTCTTTCTGTGACTTTTCTCTTCCCATGGCTCTTGTAGATTTGGAGCACAATGATGCTTGAGTAATTTTCAAAGAAGCCATGACTGGGGGCACCTGGGTGGCTCAGTGGGTTAAAGCCTCTGCCTTTGGTGCGGGTCATGATCCCAGGGTCCTGGGATAGAGCCCCACATCTGGCTCTCTGCTCAGTGGGGAGCCTGCTTCCCTTCCTTTCCTCTCTCTCTGCCTGCCTCTCTGCCTACTTGTGATTGCTGTCAAGTAAATAAATAAAATCTTTAAAAAAAAAAAAAAGCCTGATTGTGCTTGACATGTTGGGGCCACAAATGATCCGAGGGGGTAAGAGTCAGGTGAACCAAACCCAAAAGCAATGGACAATTGATGGCTATGAGTAACCCCAGCCCTGAGCTGCAGATCACTCCAGTGGGCTGCATTAATTCCAGCTTCTGCTTCTGATTGTTGCAGCAGGTAAAATAAATGCTTCACTCTTGAGTGTTTATGGCTCTATAGATTTTCCTCAAGTAGGAGCTAAAGCTCTTTTTGCTTCCAGTGGTTCTGTGTATTGCTCATTTGGGAGTTCCATTAAGACATGATCTGTTCAGAAACTTCTCTGTCCTATCTTATGTCCTATCTTCCAGGACACAATGTGGTATTCAAGGACAGAGACCTTGGCTTAAGTGTTCTGGTATGTTCTGTAATATTAACTATATGCTTAGTTGGACAATCTTTTGTGAATTGAATTATGTGTCAACTTAGCTTGGGGTTATTATTGAAGCATGATTGCTATGATATTAAAAGATTTTTAAATGAAATAGAATTGCCCACAATCCCCCTTTTGTAACCCAATCATGGTTTCTTTTTTTCAAGTTCTCTTGTAGAATTGGGTCATTTTTGTACCTGTCTTGACAAAGTTGCAATCCATTCCTCCATTTATCTAGCAGATGTTCACTGAGTACTTGTTAAATATGAAGCACCGATGAGGGGATACACATAAGATGTAGTTAGTAGAAATCTATAATTTTGAGGGTTTTATCCTCTTGGTGTTGTAGCAAAATATTTTGCATATTATAATTTTCCTAATAATTTTTCAAGGAGACACATGTGGTACCATCCTTTGCTCACAAGCCAGATATGGTGTTATGGAGAGTTAGACACAGTGCATTCACATCACATTCCAAGGAAGCTTGAATTTACAACCAACCCAATCAGCTCAAAGAGGTCAGGCAGGTCAGGCCCATGGAGGGTGGAGATGAGCACTGACAGTTATCTTGTATAATCTTCAGTGCTTAATAAAGACATCTTCTACTGTAAGAAAATGTTCACGACCAAAAATTTACATAAAAGCTAAGTTCAGGCTTTCATGATTAGTGCCCACATCTTGGAATTACCAGAATCTGAGAAAATAGGTCACAAAGGATTTTAACTATGTGGACATGAAAGCAAACTCAACCTTTTATCATACCTAGCCCTTTTGCCCAATACTCACTGTTATTGAATAAAAATGTTTCTACCTAAGTGAGTGCTCTTCTTCCTATCTTGGAGTTTCTGGGTTACCCCAAAACAGCTGAACAGAATGAACCTGGAGAATTATGTTATATTCATTGCTACTAATCTCTGCCTTTGGAGACTAGTGACCTATATGTCATCTAAAAAGGAAATAGCCAAAGCTTGTTAACTGAAGCTCAGTTTTTGTTTGTGAAAATGCTGATATTTCTCCCTGGTTAGTATGCTGCCCACATGGTCTTAGACAGTCATGATTAAACAGTAATGCTCGGGGCGGTCATATTTCTAACAACTGTCTTGTCAACTGTCCAAATCGAGATTTACTTTCCCTCTGGACCCTGACAGGGTTTGGCTCTCCTAACAAAAAGGGGAAGTGAGAGTTTTTTTCATATCTGAAGAGTGCAGAGTCTGACCACAGTATGGAGAAGGTAGCTGGCAAGAGGAGGCTTAGCACTCAGGCAAGGAAGAGGGGAGTGGGAAGAAGATGAAGCATCCCTCAGCCATCCCTATATTGAGCAGTGAACGAAAGCAGGTGGTTGAAGTAGAACTTCAACAGCCTAAGGACTTTTGTTTAGTTTTATTTTTCACAGATTGTATACTAAACATTAAGCATTCATTTTGATTTTCAACATACCAAATCGGAATATTGAATACATTTTTATAAAATATACCTGGGGTCATCCAGATATTTTTATGTGAGCTCCTAAAGAGTGTATGTTGCTGCATTTAAATCTCTTAAGCATGCTTATTGGATTCCTGGTGATGAAGAATTTGATACAAAGCCCATTAAGTGTCCATTTTTTGGTTTTCCCTCATCAGAGAGGGATAAAACCTGTGAGAGACTCTGAACTATAGAAAACAAACTGAGGGTTGCTAGAGGGGAGGTGGGTGGGGGGAGGGGTAATTGGGTGATCGAGATTAAGGAGGGTGCGTGATGTGATGAACACTGGGTGTTACCCAACTGATCAGTTATTGTATACTACATTTGAAACTAATGATGTACTATATGTTAGATCATTGAATTTAAATTAAAAAATATCTATTTTTTGATGGACAGGGGAGGGTATGTGCTATGGTGACAGCTGTGAATTGTGTAAGACTGATGAATCACAAACTTGTGCCCCTGAAACAAATAATACATTATATGTTAATTAAAAAAATAAAATATCTATTTTTGTTATATTGCATAGTAAGTATATTTATTATATTTACATATTTTATATAATGGCATATGCATTTAAATGTATATTATATATTATATTATATATATTATATATTATATATAAACATATATAGTATATATGTACACTATATATATACATATATAAATACATCCTTGGAATGAGAACATATATATTACACTTTTTTTATATATATATATAAAATAAATAATACTATAATAAATAAAATAATAAATAAAATATAATAAATATAATAAATAAATAAATTATATGTATATATGCATAAATAGTGTACTATATATTTTCTCATTCCAGGGATGTATTCAATTCTATCATTACTATATTATTTGTTATATACCTTTCTAAGTTAGGGAATTCCCTCCAGGTATCATTATAGCTAGATTGCTAGCTAGCTAGACTTAAATATGGATGGATATACAGAGAGTTACAGCAATGAACCTGATCATTGACTCTAGATTCCTGTAGTAAAAGTTAGCAACAGCAGGTGAGTAGGTCCCATTACAAGAGAGCGTTTTAACTAATCTTATTTTTGATCCATATGTTCAGAGTACTAAAAATGATTTATATTTGTCTAAGCCCTTCAATTGAACATTTTATTTTTTTCTCATAGTATGGCATGAATTCCTGTGTTTCCAAAGACTTGGTGGTGTTTCTTTCTCCCCAATTTCAGCGGCAATTAAGTCCAAGTGTTTCAATGAGTATGTACTGAGGAAAGCTCAGCAAGTATAGATGTATTAGAGTATTTTCTTATGGTGAACAGAGTTAGTTTCAGAATGGCTGGGTATTATAAAATTAACTTAATCTGTTTAGAAATTATACATACATTGTGCAATATCCTGAAAATACAGAAAAGATTAAAGAATTGTTTCTTAATTCAACACTATATGGGTGATTTTTTCAAGTATTATTTTTATTCTCTCATCCAGCAAATACTTAACTTATACCTAAAGTGGATCAGAGTCTGTGAAGAAAATTGATATGCTAAGAAGTTAGGAAAGACAGTCCCTGCCTTCAAGATTTAATTGAGCAAAGAGACAGCTAAGTATTCACATAGCTACCGGAGACAGTGCCATGGGTGCCCTAAGGCTGAAGAGGGAGAATCATGAGGCTGAAACATGGCAGAGGGGTAGGAAAGGATCAATCATAGAAACACAGAACCAAAACACTTTTCACTGAGGGTTCTGAGTCAGTTTCATATGAGAAGACATTTGTATGAACTTGAAAGTCTAGACAGCATTTCAATGGGTCAAGATATGAGAAAAGGGGTTCTGGTTAGAGGGAACAGAGACGTAGAGGCAGAAACAGGCTCATAGTATAGAGACAGAAATAT
Organism: Mustela nigripes; assembly: GCF_022355385.1. Lineage (NCBI taxonomy): Eukaryota > Metazoa > Chordata > Mammalia > Carnivora > Mustelidae > Mustela > Mustela nigripes. The sequence continues at coordinate 12,227,108 of NC_081563.1, read as the reverse complement.
GCAGAAAGGTAGGTGAGGACCAGATCACACCGTAATAAGGATATTGAGTTTTTAAACATAGAAGGAACCATCAAAATGTTTTTGGTTATATGGTTACAAGTAGGCTGAGAAGATTTATCTATTCATATTTATGTAGGGATTAATTCTGACAATTCAAGATATTTAACTTTTGCTACAGTATCTTCATAGCAACAATGGAGAGAGAAATCAAAATGCAAATGACAGTAACTTCACTGTACATAAATGCTATTTCTAGTATTTATATGTTTACATATTTTATATGTTTATATCTATATGTCAGTATTATTCAGTATACTTATATCTGGGTCAGAATCTAGATTTAAATACAGGTGTCTTAGTGAATTTTTACATTACTGGGATTACAATGGAGACTTAATAATGTGTTTTCATGCCACATGTAGGTAGTGGCTTGTTCTTATAGAATTTTATATCAACAAAGATCCGTGTGATCATTACGAAACATGTAATCCGTCTTCTGTGTAAGTTTTCCAGTGGTTATCCACAAGAGGATTATGATTATATTTTGAGGCAATATTCATTTTGCAAAAAAACTTCTTTTCCTAATTATGGCTTTACTACAAAATGGGTGTGTTCTTTCAATATCTCTTTGCATTTTAATTTTGGTGCTTTTTTTTTTTTGTGCTTTTTATCTTTACACCTATCCCATAGTTCTTAAAACTAACATTTCTATGAGTGGGTATTTCTGATTGATTTGTGTTGATGAAGGACCTTTTTAATGCTAATTAAATGAAATTTAATTATCATTAAATGAAATCTGTGGTTGCAGTTCTAAATGGAAGTAAGTGCACATTTATTCAATGGATAGATGTATGATTGAGCTTTGAAAAAACACTTACAAATGCATTTGTTTATACCTGGACACCTGCTTTATGTAGAAAGAGACACAGTTAACAAGTGAAGTTACTCACTAATGCCAATGTAAAAAATATTTTCCAATGAAACTGAAATCATCAGACCTATGAATTATTTTCCTATGGATAGGGTAGCAAGGCTGGTAGAAGACAGACACATGAGATCATATCACAAATTCAGGTTTAAGTGTGGTTACCAAGTACCCATGTTTATCAGCTGGTGGGCTTGCACAAGACCCCCTTTCAGAATCCTGGTTAAAGTACTAACCCCACAGTTTGACCCATGTGACCCAGGTACCATGTCACCATAGGCTGACAATTTATTCCAACTGCAGAAAAGGATTCTTACACTTTCTCTTGAGTAAAACCTTCTTGGGCATTTGAGAGGCCAAGTTTAGCCTGCCACATATTTTTTCAAAAAGTATTATTAAATGCCTACAATGTGCTTAACAGTCCACCTAACTTGCTTCTCCTGTCTGCCTCAAGGATGCAAATGGAAGGAAGAGAAACCACAGGTGATTGAAGGAGGGTGTTCCTAGACCTGATGGTGAAAATAATTAGTGAAATGGAATTTGTTAAGGGGAGCAGGGAAGAGGACAGTGTACATAATTTTCTGGAATGTTCTATTTTGGTTGCAATAAAACAATTTGCTGATTTTTAAAATCTTTTTTTTTAATTTATTTGAGAGAAGGGGGAAGGACAGAGGAAGAGGGAGAGAGAATCTTTAGCAGACTCCATGCTAAGGGTGCAGCCCAATGTGGGTTTGATCTCACAACCCTGAGATCATGACCTGAACTGAAACCAAGTGTCATTGCTCAACTGATTATGCCACCCAGATGCCCCAATTTGCTGATCTTGAGACAAAACCATTTAAGAACGTTTCCATTCTTTAATCATGCTTATATTGCCACCATTTGATCTAAGCCCTTATAATAGATTTTTGCATAGATTAGAACTATTGTATTCGATTCACAATATGGGCCCCCAGAAATGTGTATATATACATATACATATACATATACATATACATATACATATACATACATGTCTATACATGGTGAAATTATCCCTTTGTCCAGAATATTTTGAACTAGAAGAGATGCTCAAATCCCTTAAAGCCAGTTGGAATGGGGACGGAAGATCCCTAGCTTATCATTTGAAGTGATCCCTTGAAACTCTGGAACTGTGGTGCCTTCTTCTTCCTCCAAGCAGATTAAGTAGCACAGAAAGCTGCAGAGAGAGATAAGAATTAAGCAGCTCCTTTTTCAGCCTCAGCAGCATACCTGCCCTTAGGTGGGTGAGGCACACCTATAACCGGAGTGTTAATACATCCCTTTAATGTCAGATTAAGAGTTATATCCTGTTCAAAAAACAGATCCCTGTAGGCACAGCCAGTGGAGAAGGCAGGAAGTGATGTAGAGCCTTGCAATCTTAAAACAGGAGTCATCTTCAGAGAACTTCTAGGTCAACCTCATTTTGTAGGTGAGGACATTGGAAGCCCAGAGAGTGGAAATGTATATTGACTGGGTTAGGCCATTAATGAGTTGTTAGTGACTGTCAGCACTAGACTCTAAGTCTTATAAGTTGCCATATGTGTGTCGTGTGACTAACACATCTGAAAATGATGTTACAGAGCCTGTACCTCTGGGCAGTCCAGTGACATGCATCATACAGACTACTACATACATCGTGTGCTATGCCTTATCCAAATACTTGTTTGCGTTCTGTCTCTCCCTTCTCTGAAATCTGTATTGACTTAGAAGCACCATTTCCATTTACATGAGTGGTTTAGATCCCTCTGTCTCCCTTTCCCTTTATTCCGTGCACAGGAGATGCATTATCTCTTTCACTTCCCGTACAAGCTGCTTCATCAGTTGGTTTGTTCTAAGCTCAGTGGGGGTCTTCGGGGTTGTTAGGCCATCTCTCTCTTATTCTTGCGCAGAAATTATATTCTTCCTCTAGGTCCCTATACCAGCCCTGTTTTGATGCTCACACATGAATTTTTTTCTACATGCAAAAAATCTGAAGCCACGAGAGATTAAATTCCACCCATTTCCCGCACGTGAGAGCTATGAAACATTTCTTCCCATCTTTCTGGACTCAAAATAATCTGAGTGCTTCTTTTCCAAGGCTGAACTGTGTCACGTCACCGTGCTCTTTTCCCCATGTGCTCCTCCATTCCTCTTGGTCACGATGCATTGATCAGACCCTTCCTAATTACCTTCACCCTTTCTCCCATTACTGGTTCCTATTTCTAAACAGAAATATTGTGAGGGCTTCCCCATGTTAAGAAAACTGGCCTTAAGCTTTCCTTTAAGTTCAATGTTAAACTGACATTCTCCATTTATACTTCTACACTTACTGCTTTTATTTCTCTTCCATATAGTCATTTCTTAAATGGTTCTGTTTGGGGTTTGTCCTATCTATTCTGCTCAATTCTCTCTTGATTGTTCCCAGGAATTGTCTGGTTGTCTAGAAGTCTTCATTGCATTTCCTTGTTAAACTCTCTGAAGCTTTTAAAATTACTGACTACCCCTTTCCTCTAATAGCTTAGCAACACCACCCTCCCTGGCTCTCCTGGTAGTCTGACCATGCCTTCTAAGTCTAATTAACTAGTGATCTGGTTAACGAGTGCTCACTGATTAAATGTAGATATTTCTTCCCAAGGTTACTATCTTGACTCTTCTTTCTTCTGCACACAAGTCAGGCTAGTGTAAAAGTTAAAAGTGGGCTTGAGAATTGATAACACTGACCGTTTATTTAACAGTGTACCCTTAGTATTTAACTCCTCTATGACTCAACTTCCATTAATCTGTAAAATGGGGTGGAAAATAATTGCTCACATTTATTAAACACTTACCATGTGCCGGGAATGGTGATAAACACTGTATATGCATTAACAGTTTATCACTTCTCATTCACAGCTCTAGGGACTATTACCCCAAATTACACAGATGGTAAATAGCCAAGGCAGGATCTGAATATAGGTAGTTCCAGTTCAGATATTGATTTCTGTATTATTCTCCTCAATACTGATGTTCTTTATTCATAGAGAATTCATGGGCAATTAATTAAAATAGTGCATGTAAAAGTCTTAGCACATTTACTGCTAAATTAAATGCCTAGCTAATGTTAACGAAAAACCACATCATATCCCTCTTATTGTTAACAATTTTTCCTTAGGGGTTCATATCTGCATCATATATCCACTCTTTAGCAGTTGCACACCTGAATATATATATATATAACTAACCCATATTTTTCTCCTGAAGTAACTAACTATATCTCTGTATCCAGTTGTAAGCCTGGATCTAAAATCAGTATGTATATGCTTGAACAGTACCATAGCTTATCTTCTCTTGAGCTTATGATTCTTATCTCAGCAAACAATACCCTTATATTTCTAGGCCCTTGATCATAAAGCTTGGAGTCCTCATTGTATATCCACTTCGTATCTCAGTGTCAACATTCAGTATCCAGACAGTTCCTGCTTATTACAACTCAGAAATATTTTTGAATATTTCTGTTTTCTACTAGCATTGATTTCTCTAATAAAGGTTAAATGTATCCTACCTAAATTGTTCCACTATCTTCCTAAAGTATCATTGACTTTCTAAAGTATTTTGTACTTGACAACCAGAGTTACCTTTCTAAATCTTTGCATAGTAAACTGCTGGGAATGTCCAGCAATCCCTGTACAGAAGGGTGAAAGAGGACTCCAAACTTTGCTGGGAAAGAGAGGAAAAGGCAAGGGGCTCAACACTCAGAGATGAAGACCCTTTGCTCTTCTTTGCTCCTGCTTTTATTTATCCTTCAGGATAATCACAAATCCTTACCACAGTTTCTCAAACAGGTGATGTAGGACAAAGAGTCTTACTCATACTGGGAGGATTGTTCATGGGAAAAACATGATAGGCTAATCTGTGTGTGCTGTGAGTTCTGTTAAACATAGTCTAAGAGACAATGCATACATCTCTTAGAACATAGGTGGCTCTTTGGGTGAAGAAATGGGCTAAGAGAGCTTCAGGGCAGGCAACTCCCCACTAAATTCCAGGTGCAGAGTGGTCACACAGCCCTTGGCATTCCCTTCTTTGAAACCTTCCCCATCCTCAGTGGCCTGTTTTATGGCTGATTTCATGCTCTACATGAACCCCAACAGCAAACATTTAAAAAACTTGTGGATCTTTCTGTATAAACCAAATCTGAAGTGGAAGCTGAATATGAAATGAGATGTGGGGCAAAGCTATTCAAATTGAGTTGGGGACATGGAATTTGGAAGCAAGGGCTCCCTTACTTTCTTCTGATCGTGTCTTCTCTGGATTGGCTCTTGAGTGGTCTCTGCATAACCTGAGAGAAAACTTGGAAAAGTTTTGTTTTAAAACAGACTTAATCTTAATGTTCTTCTGCACAGATCCTCTGCTGATACGACATTCAAGATCCTTTTCAGTTCTCTCTATAGTATCTGTCAGTCTCATCCACGGCCACTGGTATGTCATAGGAACACTTGCTATTTAACATTCTTTAATCATCCAATTTCCTCTCACATCTCTGTTCCTTTGCTTATTGGTCTGGACATTTTGAAATTCTGTCTTCATTCTCTGTCTCATTTCATATAATTTATTCTTAGAGACTTGGCTTAAATGTCACCTCCTTTATATAATCTTTATAGAATATCACAGTCAAAATTTAACTCTCTTTTGCACTCTACAATTTGAGGTTTGACTTACATCAAAGATTGAATTGCTACTTTATATTATTCAACTTACTTGTGTATATACCCATTTTTTGATCTTCTGTATCAGTATATCCTGAGCCCCTGTGGTTCAGGGAAAGAGTCGTGTCTTTAAATTTTTTTTTTTTAAATTTTTAAAAAGGAATTTTATTGTTATTCGTTCAATGCTTACTTGACATCCAAGGACTTGGGCTATGCTTGTTTACTGAGTTGAAATAACTTGACCTATTTTCCAAAAGCATTTAAGATTTTAGAGACAGGTATGGACTTTATTTCCTTTTTTTGTTTGTTTGTTTGTTTGGTTGTTTTTTTTTTTTTTTTTTTTTTTTTTTTTTTTTTTTTTT